>NC_056743.1:1616888766-1616909360 GCF_019279795.1 Protopterus annectens | reverse complement strand
GAAATAAGACAGTGGTTGCATTTGCATATTCATCTCTATTAAATATTCATGAATTATAAAGTAATACAATAATAGCAAATGTAATGGCCCCAGATAGCTTTTAGATGAAACAGGTCTAACTGGCTTTTTGTCATAAAACTGCTGGTCATACTGTGTCATTTCAAAGTCTGCTTCAATCTTCTTGCCATCACATGCATTCTCCTGAAGGCTATAGCTTGCCATATGTGATACTGTCACATGTTGCATTGTAGGATACAGATTACTAGTGCCATGGAGAAGGCACTGATTTATTTTATTTATTTATTTATTTATTTGCTGTTGGTTAACCAGGATGGTCCATTGGGCCAAGTGAACCCATTTTCAATGGAGTCCTGGGGAGAAAAGCTCCAAGAAGAATACGTTACAGAGATTTACATTATATAACATACAAGACATAGCAAGGTATAGTTTACAAACAGTAAAATTATCAGCAAAAATAATAATAGAATGAAGTTATACCTAATATATATATATATATATATATATATATATATATATATATATATATTTTTTTTTTTTTAATATAGAATAATTCAGGATGATAGATGATATTAAGAATTAGATTACGAGCAGAATATGGGTGTTGAAGGTAATGAGAATACAGGAAGTGGAGAGAATACAGGTAGTGGAGAGAATACAGGAAGTGGAGAATGCTTATGTGGGGAGGGAGCAGGAGCATTCCCATGTGGATACTAGGTAGGAGTGAAGAGATGTTTTAAAGGTTGGAAGGCTAGTGATGGTTCGAATGGAGGGTGGGAGGGGGATCCATAGTCGAGCTATGGAAAAAGAGAGGAGGTTTTGTCCTGGGGGGTGAAGGGGTCTGTAGACTTCTAATAGGTTTTGATTAGTGGATCTGAGAAGTCTTTGAGTCTGGTGAATTTTCAAGGTAGAAGAAAGAGCGGGACAGAGGGATGGTTGGAAAATGAGTTTGTGTGCATATGTGAGCTGAGTGTAGGAGAGGTAGTTGGGAAGTTCGAGCCAATTTAGTTTATGGAGTGATGCGCAGTGATGAGTTGAAGCTTTGTTACTAGTGGCAAATTTGGCTATTTTGTTGTAACAGGTAGCTAGTTTAGTTTTAATAGAAGATTGTAGATTAGTTAAAAGGGGGGTACCATAAAGGAGAGAGGGGAAGAGAAATGTAGTAGAGAGAGTGAGTTTGGTTGCTGGTGAGAGGAATCGCTTGTGTCAATAGAGCAGGCCGAGTGTTTGGTGGTTTTTTTTTAATGTTTATTAGTAGATGGGACTCAAATTTAAGTTTATCGTCAATTTGAACACCTAGAAGTTTGGTTTCAGATACCAGTTCAAGTGGAGTATTATTTTGACTGGTGATGGAGAATAGTTGTCTATCTAATTTGTTTGATTTAGAGGGGGTAAATATCATTAATTTTGATTTAGCTGCACTAAGTGCCAGATGGTTATTATTCATCCACTGTTCTGTGGTGGAGAATGCTTCTTGGGTGAGCTTTAGAAGGGTTGGAATGGAAGAGGCTGCACAGATGATTGTAGAATCATCTGCGTATTGTATGATGCTAGCATGGGGGATAGAGTGATGGTAATCATTTACGAAGATGTTGAAGAGGAGGGGGCCTAATATGGAGCCTTGTGGGACACCTGTGGGGGTGTTTAGGAAAGAGGAGATGGCTTTTTTCCATTTGACAGCTTGTTGCCTGTTTGAGAGATAGCTGGTGAACCAGTTGAGAGTTGAAGGTGATAAGTTTAGCTTTGAGAATTTAGTGAGTAGTAGGTTATGGGAGATAGTGTCGAATGCTTTGGAGAGATCAAGAAGGGTGGTAGATACAGTAAGACCGGAGTCTCTAGCTTTATTCACAGTTTCAAGGAATGAAAGGAGGGCTGTCAACTGAAAACACTCAAACTGCAGCCTGATGGCCACCATTCGTGGGTCTTCTGTTCAGGAAATGTGCCAGAGCATGTGCCAGACCACCCAATTCAGTAGAAAATAAAGACTAACCTGCTTCCTTGGTGTCTCATATTTGAAATTGTGATAGTCAGAAAATTAAATTTCTGGATGTTTAGACCAGTGGGAGGCACAAAGCTAAAGCAAAGCAAGCACAAAGCTTCTTATCCAGATGGAGTCAGTAGGTACCACTTGACTGACACTGACATTACTCATTACGTGGCATAGTGGCATACACTTTGGTGCACATAGCTGTGTACTGAGTGCAACTTCTGTGAAGATATAGTTTTTAAATGACAGTTCCTGCTTATCCTCAGTCTGCCTTGAAATTACTTATTGCTCCTGCTCAGATTATCCCAATGTACCTCACAGAGAGCACCTTGGATTATGGAAGAACACCACACCTCAGTGAGGATGGTAATATCTGTAAGCCTAAACAAGCATCTGGCCATTGTATACACTTAGAGGATTCTTTTACAGTAGCCATCCTTTACTCACTAATATACATTCACATCCTGCTGCTATGTGAGAAGACCAAAGAAAGTACTTATATTTTTCAGAAGGAAAAGTATTATACATGATAGATATTAGGTGTGTTATATGTCTGAATTTTGAGCTGTTTCATTTAAAAAAATATATGTTTATTATTTTTAAGCTGGGATGAGTTAGTATGGGTCGTTAGGTTGTTGCAATGTAACAACTGGACTCAGAGTCTCATAAGAGACTATTTAAGAGCCCTGCACACACCTGTGCAGGTTTGTATACCTGACCATGAAAGAAAAGATCCATTTGATTCTTAAATTCTTTAAGTGCATTTGCAGTTCTAATGACAGTAGAAACTTTGTCCCAAGCCTTTTAAACCTCATCTGGAAGAAATAACCCTAAAGGTCAATAAAACATCTGTCCATGATGACCATACTCAAATTATTATCTCTGTTCCCTTTATCATGTTCTAAAACAGGATACCCATTAAGGTTTTTAGTGACTCTGCTTTTATGGTGTTAATATGACTGAATTACATCCTCCTATAAAACCTATGGTATGCAGAGTGCAAATGAATACTCTTAAGCCTGACTCTATGGCAAAATGCTCACTGAGGAAATTTAAATATCTTTGTATTTTCTGCAATTTGTGTAGCTTCAAAATGAAATAGGAACAAAGACTAACTTGTAGATTGACACCAATACATCCTTATGTCTGGAAGTTAAGGTCCTCAGAATTGATTTAATAGTGCAAAACCACCTCCTAACTATAGCATTCACATTACCACAAAAGCCCATTTGACTATCCACTAGAACAGTCCCACATCCTTAACCACTACACAGGATGATAGAATTTCATTATTTATTTAGTAGCCTTTATCAACTCGACCCTAATGTAAAATATGGCAATTATTAAAATTAAGCTTTTATCTAGATGCCCTTGAAGTTCAACGGAGGTTGCCAGACCAGCGAACTTAGCATCTGTGACATCCATTTAAAATCCCACTGTACTCCAAACAATTACTATTATGGGTCAGTAACTAAGGAACTTCAGTCCTTGCTACTGACTCCAATGTGAGACTGTCACTTAAGCAGGAGTAATATTTTACAATTTTCCCCTAACATCATAAAAGGAACACACTCAATAATCTGGGACTGGACTGTATACTTCTGTCCACCCCTAATGTAACTCCTTATTACACACTTTAGAACAATGTATCCCAGTTTAAGACCTCTGATATACTCACACTGAAAATAATTTTAAATCTCACACATCCAAACACTTCTGGGAAAGCATGACACAGATTTCTAGTTGTGTCCCTTCCCCAAAATAATACGGTAATGCAGCCACCACTCTGAGTGTCTTCATGCCCTTTTAAAGGGGTGTCCAATTATGAAAATTAAATATCAAAGTGAATGATAACTATGACCAGAAGTGTCCAGGCTTTCAAGTTGACCTGGGAGCTATCAAACAGGTATAAGCACTCTCTAATTTCTAAAAAAAAAATAATGATTTCCAGCCACAGTGTAAAGTAATGGAAAACATTTGTAAATCAATAACTTTCAAGAAACACCGCAATTCAGTCACCAGAAATGTAAAATTAAACTGTAGGATAGAAATCCAACATTTTAGAAAAACTCTACCCAAATAACTAAACTTTCCTAATCTAACTGGAGAATACTGTCCCTGACATAATCTAACACATAACAGCAAGGTAAAGGCAGGCTTGCAGTTTGTGGTGTTGAGTTCTCTTTCATGGGTGTCCCCTGACTGCAACTCTTCACTAACAGCTGCTGTTCACAAACTGCACAGTACTTGACTAACTGCTCAGCTTAACAGTCTCAACTGTCTTATTTTAAAAATAACAGTCAGCTGTTTGAAAAAGTTCTTTGTCCTGTCAATCAGCTGTTCAAATAATCACCTAGCAACCAGAAACATTCTAATGACATCACCTACCGTCCGGCTGATTCTCCACAGTACTTTAGAATTCCCCTCACAAACATGTGCAATTAGAAGTGTATCAAAATACTGACGGATTCTTTAAACATTCTGTTTAAACAGGAAAATACTCAACATTTAAAAAATGTATTTACATTTTCACAATTAGACATGCTGACATACAATACAAGTTAATCTGAAAATATAAACAAATCTCCTGCTAGACATGCAAACTCAGATGACAGTGTTTCATTTTCTTCACAGCATCATGTGCAACTTTTCCAACCAAACTGTTCATGCTTTGTGGAACTCTCCTCCTGATTGTATTGTATAACAATTAGAAATACTATTTTTAATCCTGACAATGATTTCACAATTCTTTACCCAGTTATTCCCAGTTTAACACTATATGGGCTGACACCACATAGCTGTAAATAATGGACTATAGCCTTGTGAGGAATGGAACTGAATACCTTAGCCAGGCCTAACTAAAACAGCATCATACAGTGATATGCTGCCATCCAGGACATCCACCACTAAGTCAAGAATGTATGATCTTTCATGACTAAATCCCTGTTGACTTATGTCCATGATCTACCATCCATTTAAAGTTATAATTTTCAGTAATGTCCCCTCAAAGCATTTCCGTATGGTATTAGTAAGGCTGATGAGCCTGTAACTACTTAATTCACTAGCATCCAATGTCTGTAGCTAGTGCAGGTTGTAGAGTGCAACTGCAGAAGAGTTAGCAGTCAGATGCAAGTTCAGTAATGACATTTCAGCATTGCAGCTGATGTTGTAAATGTTCATAAGAATGGGCATATCTGCTTTTAGTATGAGCACATGTTGGTTCTGCTGAGATTATGTCACTGACATTGTACAACACTTAATCAAAATCTAGACTGTTCACATAATTGTTTCCTGCACATACTATAATTCCATTGCATTTGACTATATCTCTGTTCAACTGTGCAACTTGCAGACAACTTACTGTAATTGTATTTTGGTAATGGAGTTACCTATGACTAAAATTAGAGATTATTACTATTCCTGCCATGGTTTTGACTTTTTTAGCTCCTTAGTAATCATGTTACATACATGGGAATGGTGCCGAGTGCCAATCTGTAGGAGAGACTTAGCTCCTGTTATAACAGTATCTGACAGAGTAGGTGACACCTGCTGTTTTTCACACCAAAGCCCTTCTTCTTTTACATCCATGCTGTGGGGATAATCAAATGTTACTTACATCACTTCTGTGAGCAAGCCATTCTCTGAATTATCTTCATGATCTCTGAATCACTGCACAGTTCCTCTTCATGAGTGTGACTGTTTGATTTCCATTCCCTAAGTCAACCTGCATTAGTTATTGCATTTGCAGCACCCAAAATCAATGCCATATTTGATTGTTTATTTTGGTGCATAAGATTGTTCAAAGATGCCAAAGATGAATAAAGAAATCCTATTTCAGCTCCAGATTTATGACCATCACCTTGTACTATATCAGCAAGTATTGACATTTGTTACAATTGCTACTATTATAACTTTCGGCTTTTCCTAGTTAGGGGTCACCACAGTGGAACTCCCGTCCGCTAATGATTGGCAGTGGATTTTTACAGTGCTGAGTTGCCAGCCCAATGCCCAACCTTCAAAGAAGGCATGTCCATTCATGCACGCACCTACCTGCATGTCGTTAACATCACTCGACCACGGGGAGGACATGCAGACTCCACACAGAAGGAGCTCCAGCCGAGAATCGAATGACAGAACCTCTTGCTTTGCGGCAACAATGCTAACCGCTGCACCACCGTGGCCTACAATTGCTACTATTATAACAAATCTCAAAATTAGATATTTATTCCAGTAGTAGAAATTGTAACAACTGTCAATACTTGCTGTCACTTATTGCAACTGACATTTGTTACAATTCCCTGCAAACATTTTACAAGTCATAAATTGCCTCAAAATACTTTTCAAATAAGTCTGTTATACAAAACATATCCACAGAATCCATTACTGCTAAGGAATTATTTTTTAAACTCTTTTCTCACTGCTGTCAACCATCATACCCTTTCCTGGCCTTATGACCCATACATTTCCTATATACTGGAATAAGAGATGACAGAGAGGGACTGTGATTTAGCCAGCTATCATTTTTTTTTCTTTTTTGTGATTCTATCCCTGCTCTGCATGCCCAATAACACACCCAGGGTTTGGCATGCATAAACATTCAGCAAGGGCAAATCACCTGCTTCCATGAATGACATAACCCCTAGGGACAGTCCTGCTTCCATGAGGCCAGTGCTTCTGTGGGCTGCCCAGTCTACCTTAGGGAATGAACCATGGACACATACACCCTGGGCATGCACTCCCACATCCTCCCCCCTGAGGAAAGGTGAGCCAGCAGAAGCATGTCACTCTCCCCTGTCCATTGGTTCCATCAGGAGCTTGAACCACTAGCTGGACTCTAGTCGACTAGCTTGTTGTCAGGCCTGGTGCTGGCTCACTTCTGCAAGAATACTGATTCACTTCATAACATGTTAAACATAATTATTTTCTTCAGCTAACCATCAAGATCGATTATACTGTTCTTACACTAGTTGTGAATAATTTATCCTACAACTGGTAAAAGATACAGTAATTTCTAAAACTGTGAAAAAATAATGTGTCCTTTATGTGGGTTACTGTTGCAGTCATCACCTCATGGAACTCTTATCACAAGCTGAAATTGGAAATTTGTCCAGATTTTCAGAGCTGAGCAAGATTCCCCTCTAAGCTGGATTGATATCACCTTCACTTCTGATATCCTGTTGTACCTGGTATAAAGGTAAAGTCTGGTCCAGCCATCTTCAGTTCTTTTTTGCCACATTGTTGAATATATAGCTCATGCACTAGAACAGAGTATCTGTTGGTTCATTGGCATAGGCCTCAGACTGAAGAAACAACAGAGAAGAACCATATTGTCCTTTCATATAGAGTATGTATTTCTTTTATATTTGTGTTGACTTCCACATGGCATTCTAGCCACTGAGTGATATAGAGCATGAGTGCTACCAGCAAATACAATAAATGTGATTGTAGGAGGCAGATTTATCTATTTATCTTTAAACAGTTTTATGATAAATGTATGTGCTATCTAGCATTAGAGTATTACACTACTAGCTGCAAAATGTGTCAGTCCTTTAATCCAAAAACCCTAAAAAACAGAAGGAAGGTTATCCGGGCCTACCTGAGCAAGAAACACTTTATCTGAGCAGATGTCAACCATGTCATTCACCCCCCCCCCCCCCCACAGCTAATATTACCAACATCCCTTCAAAAAAAGCACAAGAAGAAGGTTATGGAAAGGCAAAAGGATCTGTTTGAGTCAGATGACTCTTGCAGGGACCCCATGTCCAGGTTCTGGAATCTGATATGGCTGAGTCTTGGGCCTCTAGCATATTCCACCAGACCAAAAGAGTTAAGATACCTCCTGCAATGTAAAATACTTAGACATCCATTCAGGAACATCATTTTATGGTTAAACAAGGGAAAGGGCTGCATTTTCACCTTTTTTGAGGACCACGTGCGATTACTTAATTCTACTGATGTCTCCCCTCAGAGTCCTAAATCCACAACACACAAGCACATAAAATGTAGATCCCCTTCAGAGCCTCATTTAAACCCAGACTGCTTCTGAATGACCCACCTACCCCTCAATCTATCCTCTCTCAAGAGGGCTCAGCTGGCATATGGATTCTTGCAGTTTCTTTAGAGTTTAAGAACTGACCCAGCACTGCCTTCTCTGTCAGGCAACAGATGTCCTAAAAGCCTTAGAGAGGTCACAACTGTGAAGGATTCTGACTCCACATATTCAGAGGAAGAGGAGAGGGATGTGGACTAAATATCATATATGTACTGTCCCCTTTCTATTGACACAGACAGTGTGGACACTATGGCTTCTGACTTACTTCCAGAAGATTAGTCATTTAGAGATTCTCTCTTATGAGAAAGCATTTCATAGCAAGGACATGAGACCTCTGCTTTTTAGCAAGTAATACAGATCTTCCGGGCTCATGGCCTCATGAATTAGTAGCTATTACTCCAATTAATGAAGCTCTTCTGGATGTACTTGATGCAGCCTGCCTGGAATTAGACTCTCAGTACCCCTCTTCTGACAGGACAATTTTTTTATAGGTCCAGGGCCCGCTGAAAACGTCTTTATAGTAACTGCATTGCAAAGCCAGTCACAGGGCCACTGAAATCTGCTGGAGACGCTAGACTGGTACCAGTAAACAACACTTTCTCTGATGATAGGGAAACAATATTACTAAATAGGTAGGGAAAGAATGTGTATAATTTTGCTACCCTCCCCATTTAGGGCACTAAACTGCCAGACCACATCATAAAATATTAGGAGCACATCCACAGGCAGCTTGAGGAAGGTTGCGGATGAATTCAACAACAAGACTTACTTGCTGAGTTTGAAAGCAAATGGTAAAACACTAATTTCCAAATATCTCAAAGGACAATAAGCCAATGAGGTTTATTATTCTTTTGAGTTTTAAAAATTGCTGTTAATGTTTACAATGTGTTAAACCAATCATTCGTAATCAAGCTCTTTTCAAAAATCCATGTAGAATGCTAATACAATTATTGATTATAATATATATTCTTGGCCAATGCTTTTTCTTCCTTTCTTCTCTTAAGAAAACAGTAATATGACTGGCATTCCTCAGATTAAGCACTTACAGGAAGAGATATAGTCTAGATCACCTACTGTTAAAATGTGAAAGCACTAATTAACACTCTTTAGTAATTACATTTGTTAAGTGGAGTTTTACACCTAGTTTTCCAGCTTTCACAAGCAGGCAGAACTTTCCACAAACTGAATTTTCCAAAGACTATATTGCTAACAGTTCCAATCTAGTTATAGCCCTTTCTGAGCTAATGGGAGGAAGTCGGAGGAAGGGCTCTGAGCCAACTAATCTGTGAAAAATAACATTAAGTATCCTGTTTTTTTGCTTATTTCTGAGGTATTTATAGCACTTTTATTGTCTGCATATGCTTTGATAGCTAGTTTCACTGTGTGTGAGGTATTAACTAGAAATTTTCTACAATTGTTAAGCATCTGGTTGGGTTTGTTTGTTCTGATTTTTGTGTAAATTTGATCTGGGAGACTAGTCCCATTCTAGTGTCATTACCTCATTCTACCTAATCCAGGGAGAACATTTGAGAAGACCAACCCAGTTAGTTTCTGCTCCTTCTTTCCCCTTTCCACTTTAGAAAAAAAAAAAACTCTAAGCTTGTTTCCTGCCTTTCCTGTAAGTCGTCTAGTCCAGATACAGATTTGCTGTATCCAGGATTGTTTGTAAGCTTCTGAGCCCCCAAGCCTTTCTGTGTTGGAGGGAAGCCTTCTAGCTTAATTTTGTTTTTAGAACTAGCCAGTTTTCTAGTTTCAGCACTCAAATATGTTTCTTTGAGCTCAGCAACTTGTTCAGAACTCATTCTAAGCACTAAATAAGCTACAAATTACTACAGCACTCAACTTTCCTCACTTGTCTATAGGAAAACAGTTTTTAGTACTTAATAAATAAGCACCTATCCAGGCATGTCTAAGGGTCAGCTCCCTGTGTTTTCTCCTGTCTACCTGATGAATCTGGGCATCTTGGGGCAAAGCAGCAATTGCCTCATGTACACAGACAACCCTCTCCTCCTACCAACCAACACTATAACCTGTGAGAGATGCACATATATAGCCAAACTGGAAGCAAAGCTCTCTTCACCCAAGACTGGACTAGACAGTCAAGAGGAGAAGGTAAACACTTGCACCACACCACACTCATCACATAGTCCCTCAAAACCTACACCACCAAAACACACACATAGAATCACAAAACACACACCTACATTCATGGAGGCTCTCAAAAAAAATCTACCCAAGCAACAGGGACCTTCAAAGCAGAAACACAAGCAACCTCCACCCTCCAACACAACCCAAATGACACATAGCCCACAAACTCAGTGTGCCACTCAACCACAGCCCATAAGGCATAACAACGTACCCAACACTCTAGTCATAGGTGACTCTATAGTCAGGCACACTGAAGTTCCACTCACCAGGCTAAACAAGGAGAAAGTTACTGTCAGTTGCCTGTCAGGTACCAGGATCCGCCATATAACACATGCACTCAGGTCACTCCACAACAAGTACAAATTGTCCATGTTGGTGTGAATGACCTGAGACATATCTACCTGGACTACATGAAAAGAGACATGGAGGAGCTGTCTGATCTTGTAGCCCAGGCAGGTATGACCCTAGCCCTGAGTAGCATCCTGCCATCACCCAGAATGATACCACAGTACAAGGAAAAAATGATTGACTTCAACAACTGGCTAAGCTTCTGGTGTAATTCTAAGGGGATCCAGTATCTGTCTGCCTGGGATGACATGATCGACAAACCACAATGGTCTCCCAGAAATGGCCTGCACCTGTCGCCCTTGGGATTCTGGATACTGGCTAAGGCTTTTGCCACCCCTAAAGTGCCTTTTTTAGGCAAGATTCAAATGACAAATTCACTACCATAACAGGTACAAGAAAACTGCGGTGGTGGTGCTGCAGTAGCATTGTTGCCTCACAGTAAGACATTGTCCTGTTCGATTCTCAGCTAAAGCGTCTTCTGTGCGGAGACATGCATGAATGGGCATACCTTCGTTGAAGGTTGTGCATCAGGGCTGGCAACTCGGTACGTAAAAATCTACTGCCAATCATTAGCGGACCGGCGACCACTAACTGGGAAAAGCCGAAAGATACAACAACAGGTACAAGAAAGCAAAATCTGAGGGTAATGCTACTTAATGCTAGAAGTCTAAACCTCAAAATGCACTCAATCGAGGCACTCCTTAAAATGGAGAACATCGACATCTGTGCAGTGATGGAGACCTGGTTCAAGGCTCCAGAGAGCACCCCTGCATTACCAGGCTATAATTCATGGCACACCTTTCGGCCATCTAACCTGGACTGAAGCACTAAAGGCAGAGGTATGTCCATATTCATTAAGGATATCCACACCTCCAGGCTAGTTGCTGAGCATAATGCATCCGAGATTATCCAAGTGCAACTAACTCTGGGCAAGACCGCAATCCAAATTGTAGCTTGCTACAGATCCCCCACCATGCCCCAGGATTGCCACTCCTCATTTCTTGATACACTGAAAAATATTAGGGTACAACCTAACACCATAATAATGGGTGATTTCAACTACCCCACCATTAACTGGGAAAACTACTCATATACCAACTCCTGTGCTCAATGTTTTCTGGAATTCATAAATTCCAACGCCTTGGATCAACTTATCCACACCCCCACCAGGGGCAGCAATATCCTAGACCTGGTCATTACTAACATGGGCAACCGGTGTTCCACACCAGAGGTCAATTCCTTGTTGGTCAGATCTGACCATAAGCAAATCATCCTAGACATCCACATCACAACCCCACCCCCCATTAGAGAAACCACCGTAAAAAATTTCTCCAAAGCCAACTTCACGCTTCTTAAGACAGAAGTGGCAATCTTCACGACACCCACGCTGATGGACAATAGAGGTACGACTGCTGAATCCTATAAAATTGCACTTTATAAGCACTTACATGAGTGCATGGATCGTGCAATCCCTAACATAACCAAGATGCTATTCTCCCAAAAAAGGAAGTCAATCTGGTGGTCCCCTGCCATAAACAAACTCTACAACAGAAGAAAGAAACTGTTGCAAAAAAGAGTAAAATCCCACGATTGGAGGAACTCCATGGTCAGCCTCAGTAAGAAGCTGAGATCCCTCATAAAATCCTCCAAAGCTAGTTAAGAAAACAAAATTGCCACTGATTCTAAAGACAACCACAAAGCATTTTATAGCTATGTCAAGAATCTCAATGGCAACACTCAGATCTGCTGTGAGTTACAGCACAATGGCACTAAATATACAGAACCAACTGATATTGCCAACATCCTGGCAGATAGGTTCAGTGCTAACTTTACCCTTCTCTCATCCCTTAAAGGGCCCATCTCTATACCGGAAGAATGCAAAGTTCCTGTAATCACGGCTGCACAGGTAAAAAGCACACTCTCCAAAGCCAAGAACACAGCATCCATGGGACCTGACAATATCCCAGGCTGCGTTCTACATGAACTACAGAATGAACTGGCACCCCACCTAAGTACCATGTTCAATCATAGCCTCACCTCAGGCTTTGTGCCCACTAAATGGTGCACAGCAACAGTTATCCCACTCCACAAAGGGGGAGCCACCACGGACCCCAGGAACTACCGCCCCATTAGCCTGATGAGCCTGGTCTGCAAGGCTATGGAACGTATTATCATGGAACTTATAAACAATGACACTGGTAATTTCCAAATTCTGGATCCTACCCAGTTTGGGTTTGTAAAAGGCAGATCATGTCTCCTAAACCTGATAGACTTCTTTGAAGTGGTCACCAAAGCTATAGATGAGGGTAAGGTGGTTCACACAGCCTATCTAGATCTCGCTAAGGCTTTCAACACCATCCCCCACTCTGGAATTATAGATAAACTCACTAAACTAGGTATAAATCCCTATGCCACAAGATGGGTTGCCAACTGGCTCACTGAGAGAACCCACACTGTGAAAGTAGCAGACTCTAAATCCAACTTCAGACCAGTGACAAGTGGAGTACCACAGGGTTCAGTCCTAGGTCCTCTCCTGTTTGGTATCTACTTCTCTGAAGTACAGGCTAACACAGAGGTCTTTGGCTAACAAAGTTTGCAGATGACTGAAAACTAGGAGCCATAAACAAAACTCCTAATGATGTGGACATCCTACAAAAGGAACTCACTGAAACAGATGCCTGGTGTCAAAGCCATGGCCTCAAGCTCAATGTCAAAAAGTGCATTGTCATCCCTTTTGGTAAAAACTCTGTATCCATGAACTACCACATAGATGGTAGTCTACTTAACACTGAAAGTGTGATAAGAGACCTTGGGACACAGGCGGACAGTAGTCTCTCCTTTGATAATCACATTGCCACAGTAGTCAGGAAATCCTTCTATGTGGCACACGTCATCACAAAAGGTTTCTCATCCAGGAAAAAAAGAAGTCATTGTTCCCCTCTACTTATCACTCATTAGACCCATTATAGAGTACAACGCCTCTTTTGGTATGTACCTCACAAGATATCTACAACAACTGGAAAGGCCACAGAAATAACTCACAAAAAGGATTACCGGCCTCAAACAGATGCTGTACGCAGACCGTCTCAAACAACTCCAGCTTTACTCTGTCGCATATCGCCTACTCAAGGGTGATCTCTGCCTAACATACAAAGTTATGTCAAACCCAGAGCTGTTGGACATGCTCCACTTAATGAAATCCCAATCCCTCTAAGCTACACGCTGTAGGGACCTAAATATTGTCACCACAATAAACAGAACATGCTGGAGGGATAGATTCCTGTCCCAGAGACTTCCCATACTCTGGAACAAACTACCTATCTATATCAAACAAAGCTCCTCATTAGCACTCTTCAAGAAAAATCTTGATGATTGGATGGGAGATAGGAAATTCACCCCTAGGATCACTTCTGTGGCTCTGCTTGACAGGGGTACAGGAAAATAATTTTCTTGGGTGGCAAAAGCCAGGGTACCATTTGGCTAGGCTTATATAGGCCCTAGGGCCAATAGCCTAGTACCTACCCATGAACCTATGAACCTACGAACAAAAGAGATTCTTCTCGTTAGCAGCATGCACCCAGGTATGGGAAGCAAACATTTTATAATCTCAAATTGCCCTTACACCACCTTTTGCACAGAAGGCTGTGCATCAAAGGCACTTACCTGGACTTTTGGACATCCACCAACTTCTCTAGTCCTTCAAGGTGCACATCTAATATAAGCTATATCAGCATGTTTACCAGATCCAGAGATACCCCTGTGATATGTGTGTAGAGTCTTTGTAGATATTGTGAATATGTATTACAGTATTGCCACTTTAAGACATATTTGTAATATTGATGTTTTAAAAAGTACTGTATCCCATAATGGATTGAGTCGAATTCCAGTTTCCACTGCATTCATGAGAGTGAACTGTTAACATAGTTTTTTTTTCAGATATTCTTATTTTTCTTCTTCTCTTGTCTTGTATGCATGTTACAAGATCCAGTCATATGCAAGATACAGTACAATCATCATGTTTTAAGAAGAGTTCAGACATATTTAGGTACATCATGTATCAAGATAATTTTCAATGTTACAACAAAAATACACTGATAACATCCTATATACACTATGTACAAGATAGTGCTACAGACAGTCAATTTCTAATTAACATTGTGTCACAATTCACATACTGTTTCAATAGGGATACATATATAGAACAGAGGTGACACAAAGCTCACGAGGGTGAGTGCTTTTGTGCCCTTTTTCATTTAATAATCACAATAATTTGTCATTCCACATTCAGCTTATCTTTCAAAATATGATCCGGGAGAAGACTCCAATATTTTAGGAAATAGGAGCACTTACTTTGATTACTCGTTATATACTTATGTGCTGATATATACTTTATTGCCATAATTCTGAAACCCTCCCATGATAGTTTGATACAATCTAGTCAGTTCTGGGTAATATACAGTTTCACTAGAAAGAAGAGAGTAATTAGAATGTGTAGGTTAAACTTGGGTAAGTTTCGAGAGGTAATATGCAAAACTGCAAATTCCCATGATAATGTGGATTTCTGATACCCTATCTTCTCTAGTCTTACTCTCAATGAGCACCATAATTTGTAGTGCATTTGCAGCTCCAGAAGATATGGAGTACATCTGCTATTTGTGAGTAACAGCACAGACACTTTGAAGACACCTCTGAACTGAAGTTGTTAAGTATTTCTGGGGTGAAGTAAGCATTGTTGGTTATCATTAATTGGATATATATATATATATATATATATATATATATATATATATATATAGAGAGAGAGAGAGAGAGAGAGAGAGACAGAGAGAGAGTATTTTGAATGGGATTAATTTCAGTGTTGCTTCAATAGAATTAGATTTTTGTTTTTCAGAGCATTCTTTGATTGTATCAATCCAGTATTTTGAATACAATAATGATGACTGGTATTTAAGCGATACTATTAACTTATACATGTCAGACAGCATCTTTTCCTTTAAGGTTAGTAAGTTCCATAATGTATTACATGTTTCTAAGTCTTTTTTCTTAGCTTTAAAGTCACTGAATGTTGAAGTAAACAGTTCTCTGATTTGCCTCAGCATTATGATGTATTCTTTTGGAAGGTTGAGAACATTCCTTATGCCTTCTAAAGACTTTTTCCTGTGTTTGTAAATATCCAAAACTTTGCATTCCTTAATGAGAGGATAGTTGTTTAGATTTAACATCTCTTTACTTAATCTGAGATTTGGGTTCAGAAGGTATAAGAGATGTAAAATGTTGGGACATTTACTGCTGCTTGTAAGACAAAGTTGATTAAAGAAGTTGCTTCTGAGAATAAAACTGAAAATAATGTTCATAAGTGACTTTCCTGGGTTCAGTATGCCAAATAAGGAAGCAATCTGACAAGTAAAACTCCCTATTCATAGAACTCAGGTGAGTTTCCAGATTAATACAGTGGCTGATGTTACTGTGAAATCAGGTGCTACCTACAGACATTTGTTAGTGAGTATACAGTTATATGACAAACAAAAATACATCATTGAATTCAAGGGCACTGGTAAATTTAAGTTTGACTTCTGGGTTTATGTGATGTATGGTTCATACATAAATAATCTGTTCAGCAAAGCTGTAGCATGGGGGAGGGGGTTCATTGCCAGAAGTGTAAATGTGATTGGTCAAGTTGGTCTGCTTAAATGTGAAGTGGTAAAGATTAAATTAAAAACAAATGTTCATCTATATGCATTTACCATACCCAGCAGAGTCCCATTTCCTATGCTGTGTAAATTAGAGGAAGAACTCATAAAAATGCAAAAATTCAGTGTAATGGTATAACCAAATGATATGATTAGTGTGTCCCTGTGGTCCCAGTCTTCTTCTTCTTCTTCTTCTTTCGGCTGCTCCCATTAGGGGTCACCACAGCAGATCAACTGTTTCCATTTCTTCCTGTCTCCTGCATCTTGCTCTGTCACACCAACCACCTGCATGTCCTCTCTCACCACATCCATAAACCTTATCTTAGGCCTCCCTCTTTTTCTGTTACCTGGCAGCTTCATCCTTAGCATCTTTTTCCCAATATACTCTGCATCCCTCCTCAGCACATGCCCAAACCAATGTAATCTTGCCTCTCTGGCTTTGTCTCCAAACCTTCCAACCTGGGCTGACCCTCTAATATACTTATTCCTAATCCTGTCCATCCTCATCACACCCAGTGCAAATCTTAACATCTTCAACTCTGTCACGTCAAGCTCTGACTCCTGCCTTTTTGTCAGTGCCACTGTCTCCAACCCATATAACATAGCTGGTCTCACTACCCTCCTGTAGACCTTCCCTTTCACTCTTACTGATACTCGTCTGTCACAAATCACTCCTGACACTCATCTCCACCCACTCCATCCTGTCTGTACTCTCTTCTTCACCTCTCTTTCACACTCACCATTACTCTGAACTGTTGATCCCAAGTACTTAACCTCATCCACCTTCACCACCTCTACTCCCTGCATCCTCACCATTCCTCTATCCTCCCTCTCATTCACACACATATATTCTGTCTTAGTTCTGCTGATCTTCATTCCTCTTCTCTCTAGAGCATATCTCCACCTCTCCAGGGTCTCCTCCACCTGTTCCCTACTCTCACTGCAGATCACAATATCATCTGCAAACATCATAGTCCACGGGGACTCCTGTCTGATCTCGTCTGTCAACATGTCCATCACCATTGCAAATAAGAAAGGGCTCAGAGCTGATCCTTGATGTAATCCCACCTCCACCTTCAATGCATCAATCACTCCCACCGCAGACCTCACCACTGTCACACTACCCTTGTACATATTCTGTACCACTCTTACATACTTCTCTGACACTCCTGACTTCCTCATACAATACCATAACTCCTCTCTAGGCACCCTGTCATATGCTTTCTCTAAATCCACAAAGACACAATGCAACTCCTTCTGACCTTCTCTGTACTTCTCCATCATCACTCTCAGAGCAAACATCGCATCTGTAGTGCTCTTTCTTGGCATGAAACCATACTGCTGATCACTAATCATCACCTCCCTTCTTAACCTAGCTTCCACTACACTTTCACATAACTTCATGCTGTGACTGATCAGTTTAATCCCTCTGTAGTTACTACAGCTCTGCACATCACCCTTATTCTTAAAAATCGGTACCAAAACACTTTTTCTCCATTCCTCAGGCATCCTCTCACTTTTCAAGATTTCATTAAACAATCTAGTTAAAAACTCCGCTGCCATTTCACCTAAACACCTCCATGCTT
Source organism: Protopterus annectens (assembly GCF_019279795.1). NCBI lineage: Eukaryota > Metazoa > Chordata > Ceratodontiformes > Protopteridae > Protopterus > Protopterus annectens. The sequence continues at coordinate 1,616,891,531 of NC_056743.1, read as the reverse complement.
TCACAGGTATGTCATCTGGACCAACAGCCTTTCCGTTCTTCATCCTCTTCATAGCTATCCTTACTTCCTCCTTGCTAACCCACTGCACTTTATGATTCACTATCCGCACATCATCCAACCTTCTCTCTCTCTCATTCTCTTCATTCATCAACCCCTCAAAGTACTCTTTCCATCTGTTCAACACACTCTCCTTGCTTTTGAGTACGTTTCCCTCATTATCCTTTATCACCCTTACCTGCTGCACATTTTTACTAGCTCGGTCCCTCTGTCTAGCCAATCGGTACAGGCCCTTTTCTCCCTCCTTAGTGTCCAACCTTTTATACAACTTTTCATATGCCTTATCCTTAGCCTTTGCCACCTCTCTCTTTGCCATTCACCTCATCTCCTTATACTCTTGTCTACTTTCTTCATCTCTTTGACAATCCCACTTCTTCTTTGCCAACCTCTTTCTCTGTATACTCTCCTGTACTTCTTCATTCCACCACCAGGTCTCCTTGTCCTCCTTCCTCTTTCCAGATGTCACACCAAGCACCTTTCTAGCAATCTCTCTTACTAGCTCTGCTGTAGTTACCCAGGTATTCGGTAACTCTTCACTGTCACCCAGTGCTTGTCTTAACTCTTCCCTGAACATCACCTCACAATTACCCTTTTTCAATTTCCACCATTTGATCCTTGGTGCTGCCCTCACACTCATCCTCCTCTTCTTGATCACCAATGTCATCCAACAAACCACCATCCTATGCTGCCTAACTACATTTTCCCCGGCCGCCACTTTACAGTCTCCAATCTCCTTCAGTCTGGCCCTTCTACATAAGATATAATCCACCTGTGTGCATCTTCCTCCACTCTTGTATGTCACCCTGTGCTCCTCCCTCTTCTTAAAATACATATTCATCCCAGCCATGTCCATCCTTTTTGCAAAATCCACTACCATCTGACCTTCTGCATTCCTTTGCTTAACACCATACCTACCCATCACTTCCTCATCCCCTTTGTTCCCTTCACCAACAGGCCCATTGAAATCTGCTCTAATCACCAGTCTCTCACCCTTGGGTACAGTCATCACCACTTCATCCAACTCACTCCAAAATTATTTTTTGTCATCCATCATACACCCAACTTGTGGAGCATATGCACTAACAACATTCATCATTACACCATCAATTTCCAGCTTCATAAACATCACTCTATTTGACACTCTTTTCACCTCCAAAGATCTCTTAGCATACTATTCCTTCAGGATAATGCCTACGCCATTTCTCCTCCCATCCACACCATGATAAAACAATTTGAAACCGCCTCCGATACACCTAGCCTTGCTCCCCTTCCATCTGGTCTCTTGCACACACAATATACCAACCTTCCTTTGGTCCATCATATCAGCTTACTCTCTCCCTATACCAGTCATACTGCCAACATTCAAAGTTCCAACCCTCACTATCACAGTCCTAGCCTTTACTTGCCCTCAGGCATGCCTTCCCCCTCTTCTCCTCCTTCGGCCAACAGTAGCCCAATTTCCGCCAGTCCCTGTGGTCCCAGTAGTAAAGAAAAATGGCATTATCATAATATGCGTTGATTTAACAAACCTTAATAATGCAGTTATGCCAGAAAGATTCAGTCTTCCTACATTAGAAGGCATAGCACACCAACTAGTGAATGCTAAAGTATTTTCCACAGTAGATACTTCCAGTGGGTTTTGGACAATACCCCTTGAGAATGATAGCCAAAAGATGACAACCTTCATATGTTCTTCATATTGATTATTGCTGCAGTAGCTTTAGCTATATGGGTTATATCCTGCAAAGGATATAACAGCCAGCCAGCTTCCAAAGCTTCATTTCACCTTCCACACACTCAAACTGTCAAACAGCTTGAGCTGAGCTGACTAAAAGAAAAGTGTGGGTGCAAAGCCCTTCAGGGCTTTAGTGCTATAAAAATGTACGCTCCTCTGAGGCTTTTCAGGATCAACAGTTGGCTTGTGCCTTTCTTAGCTGGGAAAATAAGCTCCCTTTGGGGGAAAAAACTTCATTTTTCTTATTTTTGGTGATGTTTTATTGCTTTCATCTTCAGTAAAGTTATTTTAAAACTAGGACTGTGGTGTTTTAACAGATTTTCTTGAGATTGTAATGTACTTTTAAATTAAGCACTAATTTCTGTCAACTTAAAAATGGTGTTATCTAATTGACAAACTATTTTCTGGGGGGAATTGTGTTTATTTTAATGTTGTGGGGCTGCAGTAGTGTTTGAAAGTACTTTTTACTGTGTTTTTTTTGCAAAAAGTAACTTCCGTGGACTAGTAGTTTTACTGGCATTTTTTCTTGTTTTTCCCCGGATAGAGTCACCATTTTTGGCATGACCATGGAACAGGTTGTCACTCCCATGATCTGTTCATCTTCCAGCCACAAAAAGAAAAATTTAAGCAAACAGCCTTTGCCACCACAAGAGGCTAGCAATTTTCCTCTGGTGGGTGACTCTACTATGGCCATTTGCTGTACCTCAGTCCACTCATCTCTTATCCTGGATCTCTCTGGTGTAGCACCTACAGCCACTATGAACCAGGGATTAGCCACATATTCTGCAGCTGTTGAAGTCTCATCAGTGGGCAAGGGAGAACAAATTTTATTGATCCAGGGAGTCAAAACAGGGAGGTTTCCCTGTTGTATCAGTATGCTGTGCCCATCCCTGGGGAAGCAGCAGCTATTAGTAACATAAGCAGTCACATTTTTCCTGCCAGAAAGAAACAGAAAACAAATTTTTTGGACAGG
>NC_056743.1:1616866039-1616888266 GCF_019279795.1 Protopterus annectens | reverse complement strand
CCTTTATTTATATACAAAAAATAACTGTTATTTACAAAATACTTACATATTCACAATATTTACATATGTGCAAAAATATAAATATACAAATCTGTTTACACATATTTATAATTTCCTTTAAAATCATAGTAAACTTTTGTTCCTATTAGATCCCACTCCTTTTTCCATAACCACTATCTGATTTTACTTAATATTGTTGCTAAAATCCATTTACCATTAAACATAATTTCATTAATTCTTTCATTCCATATAACCCATATATCATAAAATAACTTTTTTATCTATTCTCTAAACTTATTTCTTTATATTCTTATAATATCCATATCTAATCATATCTACGTTTCTTAAAACATATCTTCTTTGCAGTTTCCCCATTACTTTTTGACTCTTTTACACTTCAAAAACACGTTCCGTAGTTTCCTCTTCTTGGCAATGTAAACATAATCACTTTTCTTGTTATATCTCATATTTTCTTTTAAAAGAATAGGGGAAGTTCCTCAATGCCTTGACCAAATTTCCCATAGTAGCATAAATACCACCTCAGATCTCCACTGAAAATAGGCTACTAGCCTAGTGGGACTATACTGGTCAACAAAAGATAAATAAATAAAAAATAAAGTAGGGAAACCTTTTAAGAAAACAAGCATGAGTAAACTGGAAAGAGTACAGTGGAAATATACTAAGAGCATTTATGGATGTAAAAATTTAAGTTATGAAAGACTAAAATATCTGAACTTGTTTGGCGTCATTATAGATATTTAAAAGGAGACTTTGTTCAGGTATATAGAGCATTTAGAGACAACTACCTCTAGGAATGTTTGGAGTTATCAAAATGTAGTAGAGAATCATCAGACAACCTCTGTAGGCGATTCTATAGGAATAAGAAGTGCACTATTTCTCTAAGAGACTAGCTAACGCATGGAATATACTTCCAAATTACATTAAAGCAAACACTAGTTTACATATTTTTAAGAACAACCTGGACACTTATTATGGGAATAACTGTTTTGGTATATTGGCAAACTACAAGGGTGTTACTGTCCATATCTGAAATATTTCTATGTTTGTATGTATGCAAGTAAACGTTAGCTGAAAATATGTGAAATGAGACTGATAAAAGAAAGGAATATTTTTAAAAGAATATTTTCATTTCACACTTCAAATGTTGGTCTTTCATTATATAAACATAGCCTAAATTGAAAGGAAACCATGTTAAACAACTCATTTTGCTGAGATGATTGATTCAAATTGCATGACATCATTTGCTAAACATTTTGTCAGTGTGGCATTCATTAAGTGCAGTGTTGCAGCTGCTACTTCTTGCATATTTCATTTGTGTTCACGTAGATAGCTCAACCTGAAGAAAAAGAAGTCAAGATGTTTATAGGCTACCCTCACAAAGACACCATATAATGTAATAAACATTAAAAGTCACATATTGACTAATGTATAAATTAATTTCAAATTACAATGGCATTAATTGCTGTGATTGTTACACTAGGATAATGCAATACTTTTTTGTCAAGGGATCTCACCTTACTCATAGCCATATGCCAAACAATCGCATGTGTTCCATTACCCCGCTACAGCATACATCTGTCATGTACTCATTCATCATCATCATCATCACCTTTTTCCCATTTCCTGCATGGGGTTGGGGTGTCATGTCATCTGTCACCATCTCTTTCTATTTACTACCACACTCCAACCTTCTTCAACACTCATGCCTGATTATCTCAGGTTTTCTATTGCACACAAACCCTCCACCTCTTTGCTGGATGCCCTCATTTCTTCTTGCCCTCTTCCTGTAAGTCTCACATTTTCTTCACCAGATTGTCTTCTGCTTTTCAGCACATGCCTGAACCATCATAATCTGTTCTGTTCAACATTTTCTGCATTTGGAGCTACTTTGGCTTCTGCTCTTATGTCTTTAGTTCTTCATCTCTCCCACAGTGTGCATCCTACCAGCAGGCACGTCATCTCAATCAATTCTCGCTTCCTCAATTGCTCTGCCTTTACTGTACAGGTTTTCAGTTTCTTTGGCATTCTTCTGTTATACACTACCCCTGACACTCTGTGGCTGTTGGCTGCAGTCCCTCTGATGCTAATTTTGACATCCGCATTCAGACCTCCCTTCTCCTTAACCACCTGTGCCAGATACTTGAAGCTGTTATTCTGTTCCACTATTTTCCCTCCTCTGTCAATTCTCAGCTTCTTCTGATTTACCTCATGTGCTGCCATTACAACTGTCTTATCTGTACTCAGTTTCATCTCATTTGCCTTCAGTTTTGCATTCTATTCCGTATCCTTTGCTGAAGTTCTTACACAGAGTCTGCCTGTAATGCCACATTGTTTGCATACCTCAGCTTTGTTGAGATCTTCCCTCCAGCCTGTTTGCTGATATAGTCCATCACCAATATGAACAGCAGAGGGCTCAGAGGTGAATCCTAATGCACACTCACTCACACCGGGAACCCGTCCGTGAGACAGAGCACTGCTCATAGTTGAACCGTTGGGTCCTTGTACAAAGGATTGCCCAAATCAAATTTCTTGGGACCTTGTCATATGTTTTCCCCAAATCTGGAAATGCCCAATTGGACTCATTCCCCATTTCTAGCTTCTTCTCATGTATCTGTCTCACTGAAAACACTGGGTCAGTTGTGCTGTATCCTGATCTGAATATGAACTGCTCATCCCCCATCTTACGTTTTACTACTCTGCTTATTTATTTATCAATCAACCTCTCCAAAACTTTCATGCAACGTGACAGGAGTTTGATACCTCTGCACTGCCCACAGTTGTGAATGTCCCCTTTATTCCTGAATACTGGCACTAGTATGCTTATTCTCCAGTCATCAGGGATGCATCCTTCTCTCCATACTGCTATGAGTACTCTCAGGAGCCATTTCTCAGCTATCTCATCCAATATTGCAGTCATGTCTACTGTGACCTCATCTGAGCCTGCTGCTCTCTGATTTCATTTTCCTTTTTTTGTACTTACTTATTCTGTGGTTGGCTCCTCCTCTTCTCTCATCATAGCCTGTATCTGGGGGAGTACAGCTTCTGTGGGGTGTCTTCATTCAGAAGCTGCTGGAAGTACTGCTTCCATGTGCCTTTGATGACATGTGGAGTGACAAGCAGGTTGTTGCTGGCATCACTTCCAATGGATGTACAAAGGATGTTTGACTATCTTCTTTATCTTTCTATCATTGCCTTGCAAGTGCAACCTGATATAGTTTCTTTGCAACATCTACTGTGTCACTTTCCAGAAGATGTTAGAATGCCTCTGATGCCTTGTTCTTTGCTAGTGCAACTCCTATCTTAGCCTTTTTGTTAGCCAACCAGTATTCCTTCTTAGCCTGGTCCATCTTTTCTAACTCACACTTTTTTTCCTGCACTCCTTTCTTTTGATGACTTCCTGGACTTCTGCATTCCACCAACAGCTTTCCTTATGTACCTTATTTCCATAACTAGCTTGGCCGCATATCTGTTCTGTAGTCCTTACACATGCTGTTTTGAGGAGCTGCATTCTTTTTCAACTCAACCTATTTCCTCTTCTTGGGGTGCTAGAGCCCTGAGCAGTGGCGGCTGGTGACTTCAAATTAAAGGGAGGCTGCAGGAGACAGCTGAATGGGTGGGGCCAATGGGAAGAGGCGTGACCAACTAGAAAGGGGTGCAGCCATGCTCAAAAACACAACAACTGGAACTTTAATTAAATACGCTGTCCAGGGTGCCAAACTGTCATTATGAGAGTCCAATCAAGACAAAATGAAGTGTAGAAGAAAAAAATATTTCAATGCATTGGCTACATGACAGCTTACTTAATATCTAGATGGAAACAAAAAGGTTGTGAGGCATGAAAAAATAAATTACTTTTTAAATACATTACTGGAATACTAGTCAAAATCAAGTATAAAAAAAAAACAAGCTTCTCCTTGCACAGCAGTTCTAATTATAACTTATATTCAGCTTTATAAAAATATCAAGTAACATGCTGAAAGTAGAAATCTCTGTGATACCCCCACTTGTAAAAATGTTTCTTATCCAAAAAAGACTTGCTGCCTGACAACAACTATCTACTTGTTTCATGGGGAAAACATGATCAAAGTAAAAAATGAACAGCAAACAAGAAACAAGCTCAAGAAAAATTGCGTAAAGGATTACTGCACAGGTTATGGACCACACATGATAGATTGGCATTTTGTTTAGTTTATGGGTAAAGCCTGCAAACATGACTGCAAATCTCCAACAAATGTAATGAGCTTCTGAAAATACTGTAATCCTGTCCTTTATTACAAATACTGTCATAGGCATTTCAATACCTAAGGCTTATATGTTATCTAGTTATGTAAATATTCTCTGCATGGCAACAACAAAAAGGCTTTCAGTGTTCGTAATTATTTAACAGTATGTTTATTAAAGGTTACTTGCATCTCTTACAATCTCAGACAAGCTTACCCGATGGTCATTAAAGCATTGCTACTTAAACACAAAGCAACAGGGCACTGCAACAGCATGCATTTTCTGAATAATAAGAAGCATAAATCAACAGTATAAAAATATGACAGAAAACCAGAACATTATGCAAAATCAAGGACAGATGAAAAGCCACTGTCATACTTATGTCTACCTTGGATGGGGGAATACTCCACACACTTACACTGCATAACTGCTCCTTGCCTTGCTTGGACAGATCCAGAGTCACTACAAAATCTGGACAAAGCCATACATCGAAGTGAGACACAGGCCCAAAAATAAGGACAATTTTTAAATATTGCTCTTATAAACTTAGAAAGATACTAGAATAGTAGTAGGTCTTGCATTAGTACGAATTTTCTGAAAGGTGTGAAATCTGAAACTCAAATGTCTGCCATTATTTTCTAACTTCAGTCTTTAATGATTTGCCACTAATTTGGCAGAAAACCACAATTTTATGAAAAACTGACCAAAAATGTGATGCAAAAATATAAAATTGCCACACAATACAGCTGGGAACCTGCCAAAGAAGGGATACCTTTTTAATATTAGCACTGTTAACTTAAGCAGCTGACAAAATAAGAGCATCTACATGCATTTCTAAAATAAAAGTAATCTATAACTCTAATTATTACAGTTATTTATAATTGTAAACCCTCCACGTTTTCTTCCAAAATTGCCATTTTGTGGAGGGGTTATGAAGGGGAGAGCAACATTTTGAGCCAAAACTGGGGACAGTTGAGAGGTCTGGATATTCCTAATTCTATAAAACAATTTATTTGCGTGTACTTCTCAACCTCTTAATGCAGGAAATCAGGACAAGGCCAAATAAATATATTGGGGGAACATACAAACAGTACTAAAATTGCTCTTGTATAAACTGAAGACAGTTGATAGAATAACAGGTCTTGCTTTAGCATGCATTTTTCTGAAGGTTGTAATGTCTGAAACTCAATGTCTGTCATTATTTAGTGACTTCATTCCTAAATGATTTGCCAGAAAACCACAAATGTTGAGGAAAGAAACAAAAATAAGAAGCAAAAATCTATTAATTCTGCAAAAATCTGGACAGTTGAGAGGTATAGTTCAGTTGGGGCTGTCTGAGTTTGCTGCCCTTCCCCCCTCACAAAATCATGGTCGAATGGAGTCTCCCCCTGCAGTCATTTTAATGTCCCATTCCTTGGTTATTTCACCCCATTTACCATAAACACTGTAATGTGCATACTGCTTTACTTCTGCTATGATTTTGATTTCATTTAAAAGTTTTATTTTGCATTTTACAGCACAGACCCTAATAGATATCTGCTAAACAAAGCAATGCAGTCTGACAATGAAAATAGACTTAGCATTATAACGTCTCTGCCCTTGAAACTCACATTCATTGAAACAGCATTGAAACCCACATTCAAAGAAAATATATTTTGCCAGTGGCAGATAAAGATTAACTTTGGGCTATTTTCAAATCATAGGCCCCTTGAACACGAAACATACACATGCTCTTTGATACACCTTCCTGATTGTATTAAATTATATTCCTTGTACAATACAGTACAGTTGTTAGAGGGCATTTTAACTTTATTGTTTTGAACATTTTTTTCCAGTAAACAATGAAACAAAATACATGCACCAATAATGACAAAACTGCCCAATTCAGAACATTTCCATCATAAAAGTCTACTCAAACTTATATTCCATCATAAAAGTCTACTCAAACTTCTACAGTCCACCAGTATCAGTAAATATGCACAATCTTTGAAGTAAAAGTAATCTAAATTCCACATTAAAGAAATCTGTAACTAATGAAGAGGTTGCTGCTAGCAAACTACTTTATATGTCATTGTTTCATCTACAAATAAAGTGGTTGCTGCCCTTGAGGAATAAATTGCCTCTGTTGCATTAAAAAAATTATAAGCTAGTAATATTGCAGTAGGGAATGGATGGCAAACTGATAACAAGTTCATAGTTACTAGGTATCTTCACCAAAAAGGACTGCAACATCCACCCCATTTACAACACAGTACAGTATCAGCAATGCAGCTACCTCCTGTGGGAGTAGAACCCACAGCCTTCTGCATCAAAAGTAAGTATATTACCTGTTGTGCTATTAACAATGCAAGTTGATTCACCCTAAGAAGTACTAAACTTTTGTTCTCCTGCAGCTCTCAGCTCCTTGTAAAATCTACTTGACACTCCACTGTATCTCTGAACTTTGCAGCACAAGAAATCTGGAAAAAGCCAACATTTATTGGGGGGGGGCAAAAGCCCAAAAGCCAGGGACACATTTTATACATTGCTTGTATAATGCTGGAAAGTTGCTACAATAAAATGCTGTGTTACCACCATACATTTCACTGCCAGGTCTTGAACCCAGGGGAACCATGTACAAAACAGTCAGAGCGACATACCAGTATGCCATATCAGCTGTTTTGTGAAAGAGAGGAAGACTGAAACTTAAATGACTACCATTTAGTGATTCAGTTCTCACCATAGCTGTCAACCTCTTAGCACAAAACACCTGAACAAAGCCAATAATGGGGGAATGCAGCCCCCAAACATATTCAGTGAATTCAGTTCTCACCATACCTCTCAATCTCTTAGCAAAAAACACATGGACAAAACCAGTAATGGGGGAATACAGTCCCCAAAAATATTCAGTGAATTCAGTTCTCACCATAGCTCTCAACCTTAGCACAAAAAAAAAACTGGACGAAGCCAATAATGGGGGAATACAGTCCCAAAAATAAGGACAAATTTCAAATATCCATGTTATAAACTTAGAAAATTGCTAGAATAAAAGGTCATGTACTTTCTGAAGAATATGAAGTCTGAAATTCAAATGCCTGTTATTTTTATTTAACAATTGATAACCAGGAAAGTCTGACTTGGAACAAAAAACAATTTTCAGCAGAACAGGGTGAAACACTCCAGACACATGTCTTTGTAAGATGGGAAGACATGCAGACTCCAAACAGAAAGCACCCCTGCCAAGAATCAAACCAGAGAACCTGTAGCTGTTAGGCAACAATGCTGCCAGTGCACCACTGCACTACTGACTTTGCCAGAAACAACAAAACATACAGAAACCACAGATTTTATGAGGAACAAAACAAATATGATGCAGAAACTTGCAAATTTTTTACAGATGGTGGTGGATAGGAAATTCAGGCCCTTACTACCTGCACCCAAGGTACAGGGTTCAAGTCTGAGTATTCTCTACCCACCACCATGTTTTCTCTCTAGCCCCCAGTATATAGCAACTGGGGCATCACACACACACACACACACACACACACACACCTCCATTTGTCTGTAGCACCCTATCTCCAAAGCAACACACACACACACATACCTCCATTTGTCTGTAGCACCCTATCTCCAAAGCAGCAACTCCATTTGTCCTCCATAGATCAAACCAGCAACTCTGTTCATCCTCCATAGTTTCTATAGCAGCCTGCACAAGCTGTTTCCCTGTGAGATGTCACAAGAGTAGGCTAGAGCCTCCAGCCTGCAGGCAATGCAGTCTGGTGACCCTCCAGTCTGTGCAGTCATCACCACACAGACTTCTATGCTGGCAGGGTGGAGATCCCTGTCTTCCCTATCTGGACTGCCTAACACAACAGTCTGGAGTTTTGAGTACCAGGAATACCAAGCATGTATGCATGGAGTTCCAGGAATCGCAATTTTTTTTCTGTTTTCTTTCTACAGGTGGGAGGACATTTTTTAATTTTTATTCTTTTCTTTTTTTTTTTCTACATGTGGGGGGGGGGGCTTGCAGTCCTGCAGTCCTATAGCATGAGCCGCCCCTGGGTTCCAGAGATATGAACATTTGTTTGAAATGTGCGGACATAATTTGATTCTGTCAAAATGCTTAGGCTCCACTCACTGGAAGTTACAGTGCAAACTGCCTGAGCTCCATTGGAATAAATGAGTTAAACTAGCAGCAAAAGCTATTGCATATCCCATCTCCATATTAATCAATAGATCAATACAAGAGAACATAGTGCCCAATATCTGGAAGAAATTCTATGTTATTCCCCCTCATAAAGAAGGAAACTCCACTGACCCTTCTAATTTCAGGTCTGTTGCTATTCTATCTACCCTATCAAAGATTCTTGAAAAATGCATTCATAAACAGCTGCTTGCTCATCTGCTACTAGAAAACGTCCTGACCTCTACGCAGTACAGCTTTCGCCCTAACCACTGTATATCTACCACACTAATATTTTTTTTGCACAGACTATCTCTAGATTTCAAGACAACAATAAATTAGTCTCATGTCTATTTCTTGACCTCTCAAAGGCCTTTGACACTGTCCTCTATAGCCTACTTTTGTCCAAACTATCTAGCCTTAATCTTTCCAGCTCTGCTCTTGGCTGGTTCTCTAGCTACTTCACCAACAGACTTCAGTCTGCAAGATGGCTCCCTGCTTCTTCCCCTTTTCTCTCAATCCAAACCGGGGTTCCCCAAGGCTCCATCCTTAGACCCCTGCTATTTAACATTTTCACTAACAACTTCTGATTTCTTGTGCTCACTCTTCTTTAATACAATATGCTGATGACTCTAATAGTTTCCACCTCTGACAATTTCCCCCACCTACTCAGCCTTACCCAAGAATCTCTTTATTCAGTCAAAAAATAGCTAACATACAACCAACTGCTACTCAACCCAAATAAAACTAAACTCCTCTTCTTCCTCCCTAAATCTCTCCAATACCTCAAATCTACTTTCACTGTCTCCTACCTTAATAATACAACTATCAGGGTTGAACCCCATGCTAAACTATTACGGATCATTATTGACTATCAACTAAAATTTAATCTTCACAACCAAAACTGCATTAAAAAGACTCACCGAAAACTGGACCTACTCTACAGAAACAAAACATTCCTCACAAATGAATCTAAACTGTCTCTAGTACAAGCCTATCTACTACCCACCCTATCATATGCTGCCCCAATCCTTATTAAGCTTCAAACAAATAGTTTAACTAAACTAGAACTCACATACAATTAAATTGTTAGATTCACCACTAATCAACCCTATCGCTCACACCATTGCCTATCTCTAAAAAAATACAGTGGCTAGAATTGCACCACCAACTCCTTCTGCCTCAACTACAGTTGATTCACTCCATCTTAAGCCAATCCACTCCTGTCCTGCTCTCTCAACTCACATCACCCCCTACATTCCTAACTGTACTCTCCGCAGCTCAGACCAACACATCCTGCAGATCTACAAACCAAATAAAACCATTTTAAACTTCTCTATAATCACTCAGTCACCACTGTGTGGAATAAACTGCCCCTAAATTTAAGATCCACTTCTAACTCAAACTGTTTTAAAAAAAACATTAAAATACTATCTATTAAACTCTTAGACTTGCTCTTGCACCGACCCAACTTAATGTACCTATCCCCTCTCCTTCAACTAACCCTACTTCCTAATAATCTGTTCTGCCCCCTTCTCTTATCCAGTACATGTTCCTTAAATAGGCTCTGCTACAGATTCTGGTCCTGATGTGTTGTTGCATTTTTATTCCTGAACCTACCTCTTGCTTCACAACTGTAAGATACTGTACTGTGACTATGTATAGGATGAAACTGTATTGTAATTATTGTTATACTGTATGCTATTATTGTTACTGTGACTATGTTTAGGATGAAACTGTATATGATTACTGTTAAACTGTATGTTACTACTGTTATAATTGAAGTATTGTAACATTTTATATTTGTATTTACCTTTTGGAGATTTTCTCCTTGGGTCTCCCGAAAAAGGGTATCTGACCAGTAGGACTAGCCTAGTCAACAAATGTCAAATAAATAAATAAATAAATAAATAAATAAATAATAAATATGTAAATAAATAAATAAATAAATAAATAAATAAATTATATCAATGCACTGAAAATGTCTGTATAACACAGTGTGAGATAAATATTAATGTTACATGTTATGAGTAATAACAATGTCTTCAAACATAACCTTGGTAAAACCATCCTACCCTGTAACATCTTTATGGTTTATTAGTGGTATCAGAATCCCTGACAACACACTTTGCACATGGGATTTGAACCCATGACAATACTGACATATTTCATGGAGGTCCAAAGACAACAGCATTAGGCCACAGGTGTTTGCTTACATGTCATGTTCAAATACTATAGCTAACAATCTGAAGAACTTGATGAAAGTGAGGGTAAACCTCAGAATCTCCAGGCTGCAGACAGTACAGATACATAGTATACTGAGACAGTACTGATAATACCTTTGCAAAGAATCATCATTGAAGACGTGCATAATAGCAACAGGTGATCTACTTCACCTTATCGCATGTTGAAAATATCAAACGGCAATAATGTCGTAAATGCCGTACATCGAAAGTGTTGTTGCGGGATCATGGTACAGTGGGAATGAGAAAATTTGCTCTTTCCTCACTGTAGTGCTATCTCGGAGTTGGTATATATAATTGCAGGGGGTGTGGGGGGCACAGCACCCCACAAGAACAGTTTTGATGTATGGCATTTTCGATGTTTATGCCATTTGATATTTGCATCTTTCGACAATGTAATATAGACGCAGCAACAGGACATGCTTGTAACAGTTTCATTAGGAGACATGAAGTAAGAAATATCCATAATATTGGCATCATATACTAAGTACAGATAGTGTCAGAATCCATAGCTTTCTGTAGTTACACCACAGAGTACAATTACCAGTAAGAAATACGAATGATCCACAAATCACCATTCATATACTGTTAACATTTGCAATGGAAGTCTGTCTTTGCAACTGCATATGGGACTTAAACTATTTAAAAAAACAACGCCTGTATGCATAAAGTTCAAGACATCACTCTATTAACTTATGACAAAATTACCAGTTTGAGTAAATATGAATTTAAACATGTACCTTTTGAAATTAATAACTCTTAGCACATTTACTAACCACCACAGCAAAAATTCCACCAATTGTCAATGTACCTCTCACTCCAAATCACAGAACCAAATTATTCCTTATGTGCACCAAACTTTAAGTACCATTTGTGCCATACATAGTTAATGAGGCTAATTAAAATTTAAGTTTTTGGAATCTCATTCACACACATCTACATAAATTGTCATTATGCACCAAAACACCAAAGTGTATGGAGTAATCACCCAATAGGTATCTATATATGGTACCCTGTGTGGTACATGCCAATTATCTTCCAATGATCTTATAAAAAGACATCAGCGTCACTTTCAGTTATTAATTTTGATACATTTACTGATCAGACCATTGTCAACTGTGAACTGAGTGGTACTTCAGTGAACATTTCACTCTTTTTGTATTTTACAGATTCCTTCAACATGAGGATCATGATGGCTACTTCGAGGAAGCTGAGGCATGTCCATGTGCTTAAGTGGACTGATGAGGAGACGACCCAGATGCTGACAGATTATGCCAGACTGGAGCAGAAAACAAGAGGCAGATCCAAGATATTCACTATGATTTACACGTGGAACTGGACTGAGAGGGAGCATTGAAAGAGAACAGAGATCTACTACACAGGAGTGCAGGTTCATTACTGCTTTGATGACCTGCATCAGGGGGACATGGAGAAGTTTCAAAGGAGGATCACTGAGGTGCAGAGGCAGCCCGTAGATCCCTACAGTAAGTACTAATATTCTACGTATATCTGAGCATTGCTACAGATTTTACAGATAGTTCCCTGTTCCGTATATATTAGATGTTTGTATTACCATGTATTAGCTGCTGTGACAATTAGCTCATGAAGACAATTAAGTGGACTTGTTAAAAACTGCCGTCTTAACTATGGGTTTGATACCCATGTTGTTAATTTATTTAGTAATGTCTATAATATCCATGTCTACCCTTTATCTATGTACATATATAATTTCATAATTTCACGTAGCCTCTGTTCTTGTGCATCACAGACACCTATAGTTACTAAGCCACGATAACTGCTTATTTTGTTGTTTTTTGATATAGTCCACTGTATCACCTATTAGACCATTAAAAGTTGAAATAATTTCCTTACATCATTCCTCCTAAAGAATTACACAGATGTGTTTAATTAATTTTAAAACGAATGCCCTTCCCATTGTATTCACATATCCTTTTAGTTATGCGTTGATAACTGTTATTTCTTTACTGTGAAAGGTTAAAACATTGTATACAATTTTTTATTTATTTATTTGCATTTTGTTTACTGGGAAAGCCCACTGGGTTATAGACAACCCATTTTCAATGGAGGCCCATAGAGAAAAGCTCCACAGTACAAGAAATTAACAGCTTGAAAAGTAAAATTGAATAAAAAGAATAAGTATGTACAAAATATAGAGTACATACCAAGAGAGAAATGTACAGTAGTAAAATCTGAAACACTCAGTGTAGAGTAAATATCTACATAGTATACTGTCTCTATAACCTGCATAATCTGAAACACTCAGTGTAGAGTAAATATCTACATAGTGTACTGTCTCTATAACCTGTATAATCTGAAACAATCAGTGTAGAGTAAAGATCTACATAGTGTACTGTCTCTATAACCTGCATAATCTGAAACAATCAGTGTAGAGTAAATATCTACATAGTATACTGTCTCTATAACCTGCATAATCTGAAACACTCAGTGTAGAGTAAAGATCTACATAGTGTACTGTCTCTATAGCCTGTATAATCTGAAACAATCAGTGTAGAGTAAAGATCTACATAGTGTACTGTCTCTATAACCTGCATAATCTGAAACAATCAGTGTAGAGTAAAGATCTACATAGTGTACTGTCTCTATAACCTGCATAATCTGAAACAATCAGTGTAGAGTAAAGATCTACATAGTGTACTGTCTCTATAGCCTGTATAATCTGAAACAATCAGTGTAGAGTAAAGATCTACATATTGTACTGTCTCTATAACCTGCATAATCTGAAACAATCAGTGTAGAGTAAAGATCTACATAGTGTACTGTCTCTATAACCTGCATAATCTGAAACAATCAGTGTAGAGTAAAGATCTACATAGTGTACTGTCTCTATAACCTGCATAATCTGAAACAATCAGTGTAGAGTAAAGATCTACATAGTGTACTGTCTCTATAACCTGTATAATCTGAAACACTCAGTGTAGAGTAAATATCTACATAGTATACTGTCTCTATAACCTGTATAATCTGAAACAATCAGTGTAGAGTAAATATCTACATAGTGTACTGTCTCTATAACCTGTATAATCTGAAACAATCAGTGTAGAATAAAGATCTACATAGTGTACTGTCTCTATAGCCTGTATAATCTGAAACAATAAGTGTAGAGTAAATATCTACATAGTGTACTGTCTCTATAACCTGTATAATCTGAAACAATCAGTGTAGAGTAAAGATCTACATAGTGTACTGTCTCTATAGCCTGTATAATCTGAAACAATCAGTGTAGAGTAAATATCTACATAGTGTACTGTCTCTATAACCTGCATAATCTGAAACAATCAGTGTAGAATAAAGATCTACATAGTGTACTGTCTCTATAACCTGTATAATCTGAAACACTCAGTGTAGAGTAGATATCTACATAGTATACTGTCTCTATAACCTGCATAATCTGAAACAATCAGTGTAGAATAAAGATCTACATAGTGTACTGTCTCTATAACCTGCATAATCTGAAACACTCAGTGTAGAGTAAATATCTACATAGTATACTGTCTCTATAGCCTGTATAATCTGAAACAATAAGTGTAGAGTAAAGATCTACATAGTGTACTGTCTCTGTTATCTGTATAATCTGAAACAATCAGTGTAGAGTAAAGATCTACATAGTGTACTGTCTCTATTATCTGTATAATCTGAAACAATCAGTGTAGAATAAAGATCTACATAGTGTACTGTCTCTATCTGTATAATCTGAAACTTTTAGTTATGTACTTACCATAACTTTGGATGTATGGGATCCATCTCGCCTACATTCATAACTGATCGGCTCCGACTCGGCCACTATATAGTAGAATGAAGTCTCTAATTGGCTGGGCTACCCCTTATCCCAGAATGCACCACGCCTGCTTCCCCAGATCTTGTTTGTTCGCTTTCATGCCTGCATCCAGACACAGAGACATACCAGCAACTGTAACAAACTAAAGTCCTTCAAGAGAAAAAACTCAGTAAGTAGCAAAATTCCTTCTAAATCCAATGGGAAGGGGGAAGGAGGGCGGGTACGTATGAATGTAAGTGAGATGGATCCCATACATCCGAAGTTATGGTAACTACATAACTAAAAGATGTAATGGGATCCTATCTTGCCTACATTCATAACTGATGGGACAGCGTCCCTAGCACCTAAATCCCGGGTGGCTCATTGGAAAACACTCCTGAGAACTGTGGAACCAAAAGAAGCTCTACCCTGAGAGGCCACATCTATCTTGTAATGAGAAATGAAGGTGTGCGGAGAAGTCCAGGTAGCGGCCGCACAGATATCATCTATCGATAATTTGGAGTGGAATGCTACCGAAGTAGCCATTGCCCTGGTAGAATGAGCCCTGACTGGGAAGGGTAGCTCTTTGCCGGACCGTGAATAAATGAAGGAAATGCAATCTTTAATCCATTTGGCTATGGTGGTTTTTGCTACCGGCTGACCCAACCTATTTTCCGCAAAGGACACAAACAGCTGATCTGACTTTCGTGTCTGATTGGTCCTACTTAAATAAAAATGCAGTTGTCTGTGAACATCTAACTGATGGAAAATATATTCTGCGTTATTGGAGAATTTGGGAAAAAACAAAGGGAGCTCCAGGGATTGTTGAATGCATAAAGGGGATGCTACCTTGGGCAAGAAAGAGGGATTTAACTTGAGGGACACTCTGTCTTTGTGAAAAATCAAATAAGGAGGATTAGAACAGAGAGCCTGAAGCTCTGAGACCCGCTTGGCAGAGGTTATTGCTACCAAAAAGGTGGTTTTCCAAGATAGAAATTTTATATCACAAGTAGCTGCTGGTTCAAAGGGGCGGGCAGTTAGAGCAGCTAGAACCATATTCAGGTCCCAAGGGGGCACAGGATGGGCTATTGGGGGCCGAAGGAGCCACGCTCCTTTAAGGAAAGATTTGCAAAGCCTATTAGCCATTAAGGAAGGCTGAAAGGAGACATGAAAATTAGAGATAGCCGCCAATTGGACTTTAATTGTGGAAACTGAAGAGCCCAAATAAAACAAAGAAGCCAGGAAACCTAAAACCTGAGGTACTGGAGCAGTAAGGGGATCTATACCTCGTTGCTGGGCCCAAAGAGCAAACCTCTTCCACTTGCTGGAATACAATTTAATAGTGGAAGGTTTGTGAGAGGAGGACAAAATGTGGATGAAGTCTGGAGAAAGAGAGTTATCTCTGACTAAGGTTGGAAGTGGAGTAACCAGGCGGCCAACCTCAAGGACCTGACTGATGGGTGAGACTGTCCCAACTGATGAGTTAACAGGTTGGGCACCAGGTCAAGAAACCATGGGCCCTCCACCGCATACCTCAGAAGGAAGGGGAACCAAACCTGACGAGGCCAGTGTGGAGCGATCAAAATCATGTCGCTTCCTAGATAAATTGCCTTCTGTATCACCTTCAGGAGAAGGGGAACCAGAGGGAAGGCATAAAGTAGACCGGGGGGCCAACTGTGAGCTAGAGGGTCCCTGGGAATCTGCCACTGAGAGGGAGTCAGAGTGAAGAACTCCCTGCATTTCACATTGTGAGGACTGGCGAACAAGTCGCAACAAGGGAGGCCCCACTTGGCGAAGATGTTTGCAGCCACCCTGTCATTGAGGGACCACTCGTGGGGCAACAGGAGAGTCTTGCTCAGCCTGTCTGCAATCACATTGGATTTCCCCGGAATGTGCATTGCCACTAGGAAACGCTGGGTAGAAATCGCCCAATGCCACACTCTCATGGCCTCTCGGCAAAGAGGGTAGTACCTGGTTCCTCCTTGCTTGTTTATGTACCAGACTACCAACATGTTGTTGGATAGGATCGCAATAGTACCCTGGGGAAGAGCATGATGAAGTGCTTGCAACACCAGTAGCACCGCTCTCATTTCCAGGATATTGATATGTAAGTGCGTTTCGTGAGCCTGCCATGTGCCTTGGACAGACCTGTCCAGATAATGCCCCCCACCCTATCTGGGAGGCATCTGTGGTCACCGTGGCGACGGGAGGCTGAAGGGCAAAGGGTCGCCCCTGGTCCAGGTTGGACTGAAGCAGCCACCAACGTAGGTCCCGACGACAAATTTCCGTAATCTGAACCAAATGGTTCAAGGGGAGATCCTGAAAGGACCATTGAACCGACAGTAGCCATTGCAGCACTCGCATGTGCAGCCTGGCTAAGGGGACAAGAAGAATAGTCGAGGCCATCTTGCCCAATAGCTGCAGAATCAGTCTGGCCTGAACTCGTGATCTGGGTAACAAGGTTTGAACCTGAGACTGCAGGACCTGAATCCTTTCTACCGGCAAGAATGCCCGCATTCTACTTGTGTCTAACTCTGCGCCTATAAAGGTAATATGCTGAGACGGCTGCAGCACAGATTTTCCCCAATTGAATGTGATTCCTAGTGAATGACCCAAACTGACTGTGGTCATAATCGCCCGAACTAATAGATGCTTGGAGGTGGCAGTAAGGAGCCAGTCGTCTAGATAGGGAAACACTTGGAATCCTAGACTTCTCAAGTGAGCTGTCACTACTGCCAGACACTTGGTGAACACCCTGGGGGCTGTGGTGAGACCAAAGGGCAGTGCTCGGAATTGAAAATGACTGGTTCCCAGGCAGAAGCGTAAGTGACTCCTGGACTCTTGACTTATCAGGATGTGATAGTAAGCGTCCTTCAGATCTATGGAGCACATCCAGACATCCTTCTCCAATAATGGGAGAATGGACTGAAGGGTGACCATTCAGAATTTGGATTTTTTTACAAAGCGATTCAATGATCTGAGGTCCAAAATGGGCCTTAAGTCCTCTGTCTTTTTTGGCACCAAAAATAGTCTTGAGTAAGTTCCTGATGCAATCTGGTCGGCGGGGACAGGCTGGACGACTCCTTTTCTTAGCAGCTTTGAGAACTCGACCGCTGCTTGATCCCGCTGACTGGGTGGCACATCCGGGAATTTCCTGATAGGAGGAGGGGGCTTGAAGAAAGGGATGAGATAGCCTCCGGTTATGGTTCGGAGCACCCACTGATCCTT
The DNA here is from genome assembly GCF_019279795.1 of Protopterus annectens. Lineage (NCBI taxonomy): Eukaryota > Metazoa > Chordata > Ceratodontiformes > Protopteridae > Protopterus > Protopterus annectens. Next base: position 1,616,870,595 of record NC_056743.1, on the reverse strand, counting down.
GGTGATAGATTCCCAAGCCTGCGGGTGTTCCGCAAAGCGACCCCCGACTGGCTCCGGAGATGCGCAGTCGGGCCACATCTCAGGGACGGTGAGCGTAGGATGAACCACGAACGGAATCGTGGTCTCCAGAGTTATGGGGGCCTCTGCCACCTCTAGGGCAGCGTCTTCCTGAATTCCCCCCCCTGCCTCTAGAGGGGGGATCACTCGGTGGAGTAGGGAAAGACCTTTGAGATTTTCTGAACCACATTTTCCCTCCTCTCTGGGCCTTGGGGTAAGGTCTAGAGGGAGCGGAAAAATGGGCCCCCACGGCAGTCAAGGTCTTGCCCTCCTGCTCACATCAAGTCAGTGTGTCTTTCACCTTGGGTCCAGACAGGGAGGACCCTTCAAAGGGGGCGTCGGTGAAGGAAGACTTAAAGGCCTCCGCAAAGGGACACAAGCATAACCAGGCGTGTCTTCTAAGAGCCACGCCTGTTCCCGCTGCTCTACTCGCCCCTTCGGCCGCATATGAGATGAGCCTCATGGACGAGTTGACTATCAAAGATAGGGTAGTCATCTGGGTGACAACAGTTTGGGCTAACCCCTCAGGAAGATTACCCGTAAGAGACTCACCTAACTCTTTGAGGAGGTCCCTTTGGAGCCTGGTAAAATGACAAAGTAATTCAGCGACCTCAGGGTAAAGGCCGCTGAAGAAAGGGTATGCTTCCCGTACCTATCCATGCTCCTGGAATCCTTATTAGGAGGGTGAATAGACATTGAAGCCTCTGCCACGTCCTGCTGAGTGGCAGATGCCACCACCATCGCATCTACTGCAACTCCTTTAGTCAAAAATTCCTTCTGAGGAGGGGCTGAGAGGAACTTGTTAGGCCTGGTGGGCACCGGTTTTACAGAGTCAGGGTGTTCCCACACCCTTCGAGAAACTAAATCTAGCAATTCATCGAAGGGTGGAGACACCCAGGAGGTGGAGGGCTGGGCCCCAAAAGCCTTGAGGAAGACTGACTCCTCTGAGGAAGGGGTTTTGGACTGCCAATTGCCTCTCTGTCTCAAGATCTCAAGGATATCTGAGAAAGAGATGTCATCCGAGGATGATTTTGGGGACCCCTCCGCATCATCGAGGTCAGTATCTGATGTGATGGACTCATCCTGGGAGTCAATGTGCTTCCTCTTGCACAATTTCTTTCTTGGAGGTTCATCTGATGTGGATTCAGAAGGACCTCCCGGAAGAAGGGAACCCCCCCCAAGGGGGTATCTTCAGGCTCTGGGGCCCCGCTGTCGTGGGAATGAAGCACGCCAAAAGCACCAGTTCCCAAGTCTAGGGACGGTGAGGTAGAGACTTTCTGAGCTGGCAAGGACATGGCCAGCGCACTCCTCATGGCCTCAAAAGCAGGACCTCCAGACTCTACGGAGGACACCGGCTGAGAGACCACGGCGGTACCGGGAATCCCTGTGGCCGACACTCTGAGGGGAAGACTAGGGACCGAAGCTACCAGTTCCAAAGTGTTCCCCTCGGCCCCGACCGAGGAAGTCCCGGTACCAAACCCTGACGCCGAGGACAGAGTAGAAATTATGGTCCGAACAAAGAGGCTCCGAGGGAGTCTCGGTTCCGACTGGACAACTCTGCTCCGCTCTACCATCACCGACTCCAACGGCTCCGAGGAGGTTGGAGGAGGAATCGGATGCGTCGAAGTGGGGATTGGCTCCGGAGCCGAGTGGGCTGGAGCTGAGACCATTTTTGCAAAAACAGGGGACTTGAAAAGCCTCTGGATAACTCTGTCCAAATCTGAGTCTGACAATCTGGAGGATTTAGAGGAAATAGATGAGGGCCGAGACAATTTCTCTCTCGGCTCTGATAGACCAGGGGACAGGCTCCGAAATGGCTCCAACACCATTGGCACCGGATCCGGAACCATATGAATAAGCATCGGCGCCGAAGGAGACTTCGGGGCCGGGGGGGAGAGTCTGAGCTGCACACCTCCAACGGCTCAGAGACAAAAGGAGCCGAGGCAGATGATTCGCCTCTTGATCCCCCAACCTGCGGCTCTGACACCAATGGAGCCGAGGAAAGAGGTACCGAGGCAGACCCTTCCACCTGAGGCTCTGAAGCCATTGGAGCCAAGGAAGAAGAGGTCGATCTATGCTTCTTGGAAGTCGGCTCCGACGGACTGGTCAGAGCCGACGACCTTTTCTTTTTTGAAGCTGGAGAGGAAGGAGAAGCCAAGCCTTCCTCAAAAGAGGGCTTAATAAGGCCCTTAAGGATCAATTTATTTTTATGTTCTTGAAGGACCCTAGAGGAAAAAGCATGACAGACACTACATGTTTCCTGCAAATGTTTCAGTCCTAAACAATAAACACAAACAGCATTGCTATCAGTAATAGACATTTTGTAATTGCACTTGGTGCACTTTTTAAAGCCAGACTTTTGGTCTTTAGACATCCTATCACACAACAATTTTTTTACCACAAAAAGTAACCTTAGAGTAGGGCATGAGCCCTTAACTCAAAAACAGGACTGGCCCGAGATACAGAACACGAATTGGACAGAAGCCCTCTAACTTAAATGGGCTCGAATCAATCAAGCAAACGTTAAAGTAGACAAAATTCAACACTTATACTCACAAATAAGCACACTGGCTAACAAAATAAGGGCAAGGGCCCTCTAACTTAAATGGGCCTTGCCCGGTAAGTATAAAAAAATACCAAACACACCAAAAACGGTTCACACACACACGTAAAGCTGTTAAAACAGCTGTTTGTTAAATTCGTGAAGAAAACCCTAAGTCAAAAGACCAAAAAGTATACAAAAAAATCACTTAGCTCCAGCCAAGTCGAGACCATGTCTAGCTTGAAAAGCGGCAAACGAGATCTAGGGAATCAGGCGTGGTGCATTCTGGGATAAGGGGTAGCCCAGCCAATTAGAGACTTCGTTCTACTATATAGTGGCCAAGTCAGAGCCGATGGATAGGCTCCGAACCCATCAGTTATGAATGTAGGCGAGATAGGATCCCATTACATCAATCAGTGTAGAATAAAGATCTACATAGTGTACTGTCTCTATTATCTTTATAATCTGAAACAGTGTAGAATAAAGATCTACATAGTGTACTGTCTCTGTTATCTGTATAATCTGAAACAATCAGTGTAGAATAAAGATCTACATAGTGTACTGTCTCTGTTATCTGTATAATCTGAAACAATCAGTGTAGAGTAAATATCTACATAGTATACTGTCTCTATAACCTGTATAATCTGAAACAATCAGTGTAGAATAAAGATCTACATAGTGTACTGTCTCTGTTATCTGTATAATCTGAAACAATCAGTGTAGAATAAAGATCTACATAGTATACTGTCTCTATTATCTGTATAATCTGAAACAATCAGTGTAGAATAAAGATCTACATAGTGTACTGTCTCTGTTATCTGTATAATCTGAAATAATCAGTGTAGAATAAAGATCTACATAGTGTACTGTCTCTATTATCTGTATAATCTGAAACAGTGTAGAATAAAGGTCTACATAGTGTACTGTCTCTGTTATCTGTATAATCTGAAACAATCAGTTTAGAATAAAGATCTACATAGTGTACTGTCTCTATTATCTGTATAATTTGAAACAATCAGCGTAGAATGAAGATCTACATAGTGTACTGTCTATTATCTGTATAATCTGAAACAATCAGTGTAGAATAAAGATCTACATAGTGTACTGTCTCTGCTATCTATATAATCTGAAATAATCATTGTAGAATAAAGATCTACATAGTGTACTGTCTCTATTATCTGTATAATCTGAAACAGTGTAGAATAAAGATCTACATAGTGTACTATCTCTGTTATTTGTATAATCTGAAACAATCAGTGTAGAATAAAGATCTACATAGTGTACTGTCTCTGCTATCTGTATAATCTGAAATAATCATTGTAGAATAAAGATCTACATAGTGTACTGTCTCTATTATCTGTATAATCTGAAACTGTGTAGAATAAAGATCTACATAGTGTACTATCTCTGTTATTTGTATAATCTGAAACAATCAGTGTAGAATAAAGATCTATATAGTGTACTGTCTCTATTATCTGTATAATCAGTGTAGAATAAAGATCTACATAGTGTACTGTCTCTATTATCTGTATAATCTGAAACAATCAGTGTAGAGTAAAGATCTACATAGTGTACTGTCTCCGTTATCTGTATTATTTGAAATAGTCAGTGTAGAATAAAGATCTACATAGTGTACTGTCACTATTATCTGTATAATCTGAAACAATCAGTGTAGAATAAAAATTTACATAGTGTACTGTCTCTGTTTTCTGTATAATTTGAAATAATCAGTGTAGAATAAAGATCTACATAGTGTACTGTCTCTGTTTTCTGTATAATCTGAAATAATCAGTGTAGAATAAAGATCTACATAGTGTACTGTCTCTATTATCTGTATAATCAGAAACAGTATAGAATAAAGATCTACATAGTGTTCTGTCTCTGTTATCTGTATAATCTGAAACAATCAGTGTAGAATAAATATCTACATAGTGCACTGTCTCTGTTATCTGTATAA
>NC_056743.1:1616845255-1616865539 GCF_019279795.1 Protopterus annectens | reverse complement strand
GGGGTAGTATGCACTTAGTAGGTAAGTCTGACATGAAATTGGCACCTCTGTCAATCATTATTTCTTTTGGGAAACCTTCGTTGCTGAGAATCTCTAACAAAGCATTTGCCAGCTTTTCTGCCTCAATGGAGGACAGGGCCACCACTTCAGGGTACCTGGTAGAATAATGTACTACCGCTAGGATATAAATCTTCACTGTTGAAATTGGGGTACTCAGAGCTCCACAATATCCATAGCTAGCCTCTGTAATGGCTCCTCAATCACAGGCAAAGGCACCAAGGGAGCCTTCACCTTGTCTCCTGCCTTGCCTACTTTTTGGCACTGCTCACAGGTCCTGCAATACCCTGTTATATCCCTGGAAATCCCAGGTCTATACAAGTTCTGCATAACATGTCTCTTGGTATGCTTTATGCCCATATAACCTGCAAAGGAAATATCATGGGCTATGGCTAGAAGTACGAGATGGTAGGCTCTGGGCACTACCAACTGCTGTATTATCTCACCCTCTAGACCTCCCTCAGGGGGTCCACTCTCTATACAGTAAGCCTTTGTCGCAGTATACAGATTTGCCTTTTCCATGAGAATCAGGCACCTCTCTGGCTACCTCCCTCAAGCCCTGTAATGTAGGGTCTGAGAGCTGAGCCTGACTCAACTCTCTCTTTGTAATCCATCTCAGCTCCCCTTCCACAGGAAATCTGGTATCCTCTGACAGCGGTGCCTCACTGTCAGCCTGGGTACTGCTACTCAACTCTGCACTTGCAGTCACTCTCTCCAATGGAATATCAGCACCCACCAGCAGCTGTGGTTCACCTTCAGCTGAACTGCTACAGGGTAGTTCCCTCCCTGAAGTGACCACCTCACCAGTCCTGGCTTCAAGTATGCAGTCTGTCTGGGTCCCCCCAAGGCTACCAGACCCACATGCCTATTTCCAAGCTTGACTGCATGTCACTGCATGCACACAAGGTACTGCATTATCAAAATCATTCCCTAGCAAGGCATCTGCAGGGATGTCCTCAAACACACCTACTTGCTTGCTTCTTTTTCCACCCTCCCAGTCAAGGTGAACCTTAGCCAAAGGTATTTGGAATGGGGTCTCTCCTAAAGTTCTGACTGGAGCAGACTGCCCAAGCAAGTAGTGCTCCTTTTTAACCATTGCAGGCTTTACAGTGGTTAGTTCAGAAGCTGTGTCTTTCTTAGCAGTGGCGTTTTTCCCATTTACTAAGATAGAATATAACTTCTTGTGTTAGTTTGGCACCCTTGTTGTCTTCAGACAACTTACTGCTGGCATTCTGTCATTTCCACTTGCTGGCTCCCCCACATTTTTTCCCCACCTTGCCTCCATGAATATCTATATGCCACATGGCCCCACTGGTTACATTTAAAACATTTAACCCTTGGTCCAGCCATGTATTTGAACTAGTGGCTTCCCCTGCTACTGGTGGATTCTGTTGGGTCATTTAGGCTGCCCACCATCGGTTCCCTTAGACCCATGAGCAGCACTGGGTACCCCTTTCCTGTGCAGTGATGCTCTGCTTGATAGGTATAAGTCTCCCTTTTTCCCTAACTCATCTGTGGAGCTGCATTCCCTATCTGTTAACCAGATTCTCATGTTCTCAGGCAAATTGCTAAGGGCTTGCTCCATCGCCAAAAGGTCTGCCAGACCTTCAAAAGTGGTGACCTGACAGCCACTCAACCACCTATGAAAATAAGTGCTTAACTCAGCAATATATTCACAAACACTTTCATCTGTCTTGCATCTATGTTCATGAAACTTTTTCCTATAAACTTCAGGTGTTAAATTAAAACACTCTAATAAGCAATTGTTAACACTATTATAATTTAAGCAATCAGTATTATCAATTTAGAAACAGCAATTACAGCTTTAACATGATGTAAGGGGGTCAGGAACTGTACACTAAGCCTTTGGTCAACATTATGCTGTTTACAAACCCTTTCAAACATATGAATAAATCTATCAAAATTATCACCCTCTGTAAATTGTGGAAGAGATTTACTGACCTTTATTGCTTTTGGGGTTTGTTTATTCCCTTCCCCATTACCTCCATGACTATGGCAAAGAGTCAGCATCTCCTTTTCATGTTGTGTCTGCCTCTCATTTTCTTCAGCTTCCAGATATCTCAGTCTCTCATTTTCTTCAGCCTCAAGACATCTCAGCCTCTCTGTTGATTCTATTTCCAAATGTGTGGCCTCCAGTTCAAGTCTATTTAGCTACAAACAGAGTTTTAAGTCCTTTATGGAAAGGCTGAACTGCTCATTTTCTGAGAGATGTACATCCCCACAGCCACTCTAGTTGTCCTCCTTGTTACTGGTCCGTGATGCAGCTGTGGCCAAGGCTGCAATAATTTCTGCTTTACTCAGCTTGGCATGCACCAGCCCTTTGGCTTAGCACATCTCAGCCAATTGGGTCCTTGTCAGCTTGCCATACTCTTCTGCTGACATCCTTGCCTGTTCTCCCTATCAAACTAAGCTAACAGAAAATAAATAAATAAATCTATTGTGATATGACACTGTGAATATCTACCATGTGGCTGCTTGACAGTGCAAACACCTTTTTTAGTGACAACTATTTACAGGCCACAGGAATTCAATATCCACATTACTGAATCCTAATATGTGAAGTGGTGATCCCACCACTGTCAGCCAATATATGTGACACCCCACCACTGATCCAGTAACCAAGGACCCTCAGTCCTCACCACTGGCACCAGTGGGGGACATACATTGGGAAGATGACAAAGTACACACCCAGTATTTCCAATTGCAGTTCTCTGTATCAAGTGCAATTTCCCTTAAGAGCACATAGAGACCACAGTCAGTCCAGGGCTGGTTTCTCCCTCTTTCTCCAGATCCCCAATAAGACTTCCCACTGGTACAGCTATAGAGTTGAGATTGCAGCTGAGTGGCCAAGCCAAGACCTCCAGCACCCTCTCTGTCCAATCAGTGCTCTGTGTCCTTGCCCAAGTAACTGGCACACATACACTGTTTGATGTATATATATATATATATATATATATATATATATATATATATATATATATATATATATATATATATATATATATATATATATATATATATATATATATATATATATATATATATATATATATATATATATATATATATATATATATATATATATATATATATATACATATACACACACAGACCCAGGAAAGGCTGGCACAGGTTTACTAGATATGCCCCTTTTGACTAGACTATAAAGGTGATTATCACTGCCACTAGCCAACTCCTTATCAGCTACTTTAAGGCCATTAACAAAGGATGTCCAAGCTTACTGTGCAATGTTACTATTAATACGAATGGTAGTTTGACCAAGAGCAAGGCTATTAGGAGTGGCCCATACAGTGTCACCAAATAAATATGCACATACTCTCAAAACATAAACACCTCTAGACAGATCAGCCACAATGAAATATTTAAATATATTTAATAATAATAAAAGAACAAGACAATACTAAATGTATATTTGCAGTGACAACAGAGTTCAAAATCACAGGAAATATTTAAACAACATTGCAGGACAGTCTCAAATTAATAAAAAATATATCTAAACTAAGCTTCACTGTATTCCTGACTGAATCTAAGAGAATTACTATACCCTAGTTAACTTACTTAAGAGTAAGGCAGATGTGGTGAATTTTCTAGTTGTTGTCTGGTCAAAGACAGAATACAAAATGTCATGCCTCTCTAAGAGACCTCTCAAAATAATATCTCAAATATTACTGCTAGGCTAGCTTGCAGAATTACATCATTTTTTGTCATCTGACTTCTAGTACCCAGGCCCAAAACAGCCATTGATGGCAGCTGGTAGTTTTTAGCATCTACCTGTGAAAATACATAGACAAGGGCTTTTCCTCAGATCTTAGGCAAATCCTGGAAGTCATAAAACAGTTACCTTCCTACACATTTCAAAACTAGTAATTATTTCACCTTAAAGAAAATACACACAAAGAAAATACAGAAAATATCTTAGCACAGACATTGTGTCTCCTTGCTGCCATAAAGTAATTTAAGTGCAGCTATTTTTTTGAAGTTTTGCTGGACTGACGTTAACCTCCTGTATTCCAGTTTCCACTGTTAAAATACATACATTTAAACAGTTACAATAGTGCATGTACATTTCTGTTCTGGGTTACGTTTTAAGCACAAGCACGCTACAAAATATCTCTTCAGCACACGTCTGTACAAACCATCGTATATGACACAAAGTTCTAATGCATTTGTAACACAAGGTCATGTTGATAGTCACAAATGACATAATTATTTCCAAAAGTCCAGACAGCTGTGCTGGCAGCATCTCCCTTTGTCAAAGTGCCAACAAGGTGATTTCCTTGATTAGACTATATGCACTCTTGTGCATGCATACCATGTATCTGCCATGCTTATGTGTTATTACAATGTGACATTTACTTTGATTTCAATGTGTGCATGCCACACATGAACACATTACATTTTCCACAAACATTCAACTGGCTATGCATTATGGCAGTTAACCTTCAGAGAGTGCTGCAAGAGGTAACCTTTAAACTTGTGTTTTACTAGAGCAACTGACAGACTACATATGTTGTCTGCACACCATCACTAACAGTTTGATATGGTTTGAATTTCTGTTTTGTCATATCAGTTATGTGTAACATACAGACATGTCATTCCACATGTTTTGGATAACAGTTGTCATGATGTCCCACTGTCATGATGTGTTACTGTGTCATAGTTTTGCAATACTGATGCCGGGTGAGGTCATATACAGGTATATCGTGTTTACGTGCAGGCCTCCTTTTCTGACTGTATCGAACAGCAATGTAACATTAATCTGTACATAGTGTTACAAATAAATTCTTTCACAATACATTACACCATGTTTGCTGTACGTGACATTTCAATGCACCTTCCATAAATATTTGTACACATTAAATGACTGTATACAGTATGTGTGTGAACATAGTCGGATACATAATGACCTAGAAATGTAACTTTGACATGTGAGCATTCAGTGATTTACTGCTTATGTGCTGCAATGATGCTCACAGAAGTGTTCGATGCTCCATAATGAGCAGGGTAGCTGACATTCAACTTAATTTCTTTAGTTGACATTTGCATGACAGTATATGTCTATGTGCTTTTAATATTAGCTTGCTTACCTATGCATATTGATGTGACATGATTGCACATTACTATGTATGTGTGTTTTATACATATCCGGTTCTGTGAACATCAGCAATCCATCTTGTCATTCATCACACATTTTCCATTTCTTTACATGTATGACTGCATGGCTTTTACATTACTCTGTGTGCTTTACACATGTGTTTGATTTGTGTCAACTTAGCATGTCCTGCTTTACCCTGGGGTGGGCTCAGGTTGTCCGCCACCCTCCCAGCATCATATTTCCCTATTATTTTTGCAGGTAGGTTTGTCTTTGTTAAAACTACTGTCCATTGCTATTTATTAATTTGAGACAGTCAACATGTGCACATGAATGCCCACTGTACAAGTTGTTGGCTAATGCTTGCAAAAAGTCCTTGTTCTCATTATACTTGCATGTTCCCCAGTGTAGTTTTTCCACATCCATGTGCACAACCTGCTATATTCATTATACTGTACTGTTACAGTTTTGAACATATTACATGTTATAGTGGTATAGGTTCATAGGTTCATAGGTAGGTACTAGGCTATCGGCCCTAGGGCCTATCCAAGCCCAGCCAAAAAGGTACCCTGGCTTTTGCCACCCAAGAAAATTATTTTCCTGTGCCACTGTCAAGCAGAGCCACAGTAGTGATCCCCGGGGTGAATTTCCTATTTCCCATCCAGTCATCAAGATTTGTCTTCAAGAGTGCTACTGAGGAACTTTGTTTGATATAGATAGGTAGTTTATTCCAGAGTATGGGAAGTCTCTGAGACAGGAATCTATCCCTCCAGCATGTTCTGTTTATTGTGGTGACAAGGTTTAGGTCCCTAGAGCATGTAGCCTGGAGGGATTGGGATTTCTTTAAGTGGAGCATGTCCAACAGCTCTGGGTTTGACATAGCTTTGTATGTTAGGCAGAGATCACCTCTGAGTAGGCGATATGCGATGGAATAAAGCTAAAGTTTATTGAGACGGTCTGCATAGGGCAGCTGTTTGAGGCTGGTAATCCTCTTTGTGAGGTATTTCTGCAGCCTTTCCAGTTGTTGTAGATGTCTTGTGAGGTACATACCAAATGGGGCATTGTACTCTATAATGGATCTAATGAGTGATGAGTAGAGGGGAACAATGACCTCTTCCTTTCTGGATGAGAAACCTTTTGTGATGAGGTGTGCCACATAGAAGGATTTCCTGACTTTGGTGGTGATGTGATTATCAAAGAAGAGACTACTGTCCACTTGTGTCTCAAGGACTCTTATCACACTTTCGGTGTTAAGTATACTACCGCCAATGTTGTAGTTCATTGGTACAGAGTTTTTACCAAAGGGGATAACGATGCACTTTTTGGCATTGAGCTTGAGGCCATGGCTTTGACACCAGGCATCTGTCTCAGTGAGGATGTCCACATCGTTAGGAGTTTCGATTATAGCTCTTAGTTTGCAGTCATATGCGAACTTCGTTAGCCAAAGACCTTCTGTGTTTGCCTGTACTTCAGAGAAGTAGATACCAAACAGGAGAGGACCAAGGACTGAACCCTGTGGTACTTCACTTGTCACTGGTCTGAAGTCAGATTTGGAGGCTGCTACTTTTGGGTTCTGGCAATGAGCCAGTTGGCAACCCATCTTGTGACATAGAGATTTATACCTAGTTTAGTGAGTTTATCTATAATTCCAGAGTGGGGGTGGTGTCGAAAGTCTTGGCAAGATCTAGATAGGATGTGTGAACCACCTTACCCTCATCTATGGCTTTGGTGACTGCTTCAAAGAAGTCTATCAGGTTTAGGAGACATGATCTGCCTTTTACAAACCCGAACTGGGTGGGTTCCAGAGTTTGGAGATTACCAATGTCTTTGTTTATAAGTTCCATGATGATACTTTCCATGGCCTTGCAGACCAGGCTCGTTAGGCTAATGGGGCGGTAGTTCATAGGTTCATAGGTTGGTACTAGGCTATCTGCCCTAGGGCCTATACAAGCCGAGCCATAACAATTCCCTAGCTATTTCTTTCCACACTATTTACTTTCCTGGACCCCTGTCTAGCAGGGTGACTTACATGATCCCCGGGGTGAATTTCCTTTCTCCCATCCAATCATCAAGGTTCCTTTTGAAGAGGGCCAAAGAGGCACTCTGCTTGACATGTATGGGCAGTCTATTCCAGAGTCTGGGGAGTCTCTGGGTCAGGAACCTCTCCCTCCAGCATGTTTTGTTTATCATAATGACAAGGTTTAGATCCCTGGAGCATGTAGTTCTGAGGGATTAGGATTTCTTTAAATGTAGCATGTCCAACAGCTCAGGGTTGGACATGGCCTTGTATGTTAAGCAGAGATCGCCTCAAAGTAGACAATATGTGACAGAGTATAGCTGGAGTTTTTTAAGATGGTCAGTATAGGGCATCTGCTTTAGGCCCATGATTCTTTTAGTGAGGTATTTCTGCGGCCTTTCCAGTTGTTGCAGATGTCTTGAGAGGTATATACCAAATGGGGTGTTGTATTCTATAATGGGTCTAATGAGAGATGAGTACAGTGGGACAATGACCTCCTTTTTTCTGGATGAAACGCCCTTAGTGATGAGGTGTGCCACATAGAAGGATTTTCTGACTGTTGTGGCGATGTGGTTATTGAAGGTGAGCCCACTGTCCACCTGTGTCCCTAAGTCTCTTATCACACTTTCAGTGTTTAGTGTACTGCCACCTTTGTGGTAATTCATAGGTACATGTTTTTTCCCAAAGGGGATAACTATATACTTCTTGGCATTGAGCTTGAGCCCATGGCTCTGGCACCAAGCATCTGTTTCTGTAAGGCCCTTTTGTTGAGTATCCACATCATTTGGGGATTTAATAATGGCTCCCAGTTTGCAGTCATCTGCAAACTTTGTTAACCAGAGTCCATTAGTGTTGGCCTGTACTTCAGAGAAGTAGTTGCCAAACAAGAGAGGTCCTAGGACTGAACCCTGAGGTACTCCACTTGTCACTTGTCTAGAGCTGGATTTGGAGTCAGCTACTTTTACAGTGTGGGTTCTGTCAGTAAGCCAGTTGGCAACCCATCGAATGACGTAGGGATTAATGTCCAGCTTAGTAAGTTTATCTATGATTCCAGAGTGGGAGATGGTGTCAAAGGCCTTGTCGAGGTCCAGATAGGCTGTGTGGAGTGCCTTACCCTCAGCCATGACTCTGGTGACTGGGTGGGGTCCAGTGTTTTCAGGTTGCCAATGTCTTTGTTTATAAGTTCCAAGATAATACGTTCCATGGCCTTGGTCCATGGTGGCTCCCCCCTTGTGAAGTGGGATAACCGTCACTGTGTGCCATTCAGTGGACACAAAGCCTGAGGTGAGGCTACAACTGAACATGGTACTTTGGTGGGGTGCCACTTAGTTCTGTAGTTCATGTAGAACGCAGCCTGGGATGTTGTCTGGTCCCATGGATGTTGTGTTCTTGGCTTTGGAGAGTGTGTTTTTTACCTGTGCAGCCATGATTACAGGAACTTTGCATTCTTCCAGTAAACAGGTGTGCTCTGTAGGGGGTGAGAGGGGGTAAAGTTAGCACTGAACCTATCTGCTAGGATGTTGGCAATATCAGTTGGTTCTGTATATTCTATGTGTATATTATATGTGCCATTCTATTGTAACTCAGAGAAGATCTGAGTGTTGCCACTGAGATTCTTCACATAGCTATAGAATGCTTTGTGGTTGTCTTTAGAATCAGTGGTGATTGTGTTTTCATAACTAGCTTTGGAGGCTTTTATCAGGGATCACAGCTTCTTACTGAGACTGACTGGGGAGCTCCTTCGCTCATGGGATTTTACTATCTTTTGCAACAGTTTCTTCATTCTGTTGTACACTTTATTTATGGCAGGGGACCACCAGATTGGCTTCCTTTTTTTGGAGGATAGTGTCTTGGTTCTGTTTGGGAAAGCACGATCCATGCACTTGTGTAAGTGCTTATAAAGTGCAATTGTGTAGGATTCTGTAGTCGTAACTGTATTGTCCATCTGCATGGGTGCCATGAAGTTCACCACTTCTGTCTTAAGAAGTATGAAGTTGGCTTTGGAGAAATTTTTTACCATGGTTTCCTTAATGGGGGGTGGGGGCAAGATGTGGATATTTAGGGTAATTAGCTTATGGTGAGATCGGACCAATGAGGTGTTGACTTCAGGTGTGGAACATCGGTCACTCATGTTGGTAATGACTAGATCTAAGATATTGTTGCCCCTGTTGGGGGTTTGGATAAGTTGATCCAGGGCATTGGAGTTTATGAATTCTAGAAAGTGTTGAGTGAAGGAGTTGGTGGGGTAGTTGAAATTGCCCATTATTAGGGTGTTTGGTTGAACCCTAATATTTTCCAGTACATCAAGAAAAGAGATGTGGGAATCCTGGGGCATGGTGGGGGATCTGTAGCAAGCTACAATTTGGATTGAAGTTTTGCCCATAGTTAGTTGCACTTGGATAATTTTGGCTGCTTTATTCTGACCATCTAGCCTGGAGGTGTGGATATCCTTAATGAATATGGACACACCTCCGCCTTTGGTGTTCCAGTCCAGGTTACATGGCCGAAAAGTGTGGTATGAGTTATAGCCTGGTAGTGCAGTGATGCTGTTTGGAGCCTTGAACCAGGTCTCAGTCACTGCACAGATATCGATGTTCTCCATTTTAAAGAGTGCCTCGAGTGAGTGCATTTTGAGATTTAGACTTCTAGCATTGAGTAGCATCACCCTCAGTTTTTGCTTGCCTGTTCCTGTTATGGTGGTGAATTTGTCATTTGAACCTTGCCTAAAAAAGGCATTAGAGGGGCCAAGAACCTTAGCCAGTATCCGGAATCTCAGGGGTGACAGGTGCAGGCCATCTCTGGCAAAGCATCGTGGTCTGTCGACCATGTCATCCCAGGCAGACAGATACTGGATCTGTTTAGAATGACACCAGAAGCTTAGCCAATTGTTGAAGTCAATCATTTTGTCCTCGTACTGCGATATCATTCTGGGTGATGGCAGAATGCTACTCTGAGCTAGGGTCACACCTGCCTGGGCTACAAGATCGGAGAGCTCTTCCATGTCTCTTTTCATGTAGTCCAGGGAGGTACATCTCAGGTCGTTCACATCAACATGGACAATGACAGAGTCATATTTGTACTTGTGGAGTGACCTGAGTGCATGGGTTATGTGGCGGATCCTGGCACCTGACAGGCAGCTGACAGTAACTTTCTCCTTGTTTAGCCTGGTGAGTGGGACATCAGTGTGCCAGACTATAGAGTCACCTATGACTAGTGTGTTAGGTGCGTTGTTTTGCCTTATTGGCTGTGGCTGAGTGGCACACTGAGTCTGCAGGCTATGTGTTATTTGGGTTGTGTTAGGGGGTGGAGGTTGCTTGCATTTCTGCTTTGGAGGTCTCTGTTGCTTGAGCAGATTATTATTGAGAGCCTTGGTGAACAGTTTTGTGTTTCTATGTGTGGATTTTGGTGGTGTAGATTTAGTGAGACTATGTGATGAGTGTGGTGTGGTGCAAGTGTTTACCTTCTCCTCTTGACTGTCATGTTCAGTCTTGGTTGGAGAGAGCTTTACTTCCAGTTTGGCTAGATGAGAGCATCTCTCACAGGTTGTAGTGTTGGGTGGTAGGAGGAGAGGGTTGTCAGTGTACAGGAGGCAATTTCTACATTGCCCCAAGATGTCCAGATTAATCAGATAGACAGGAGAGAACACTTGGAGCTGACCCTTGGACATGCCTGAATAAAAAACTATTTTCCTCTAGATAAATGAGGAAAGTGAGTACAAGAGCTGTTTTTCTCTAAGCAAGTGGGGAAAGTAAGTACCAAAAGTGTTTTCCTCTAGGTAATGAGGAAGGTTGAGTGCTGTGGTAATTAGTAGGTTATTTAGTGCTTACAAAAAGTCCTGAACAAGTGCTGGTCACGAATAAGCAAATTCAAGTGCTAAAACTAAGAATCTGTATCTGGACTAAACTAGTTACAGGAAAGGGGGGAAACAAGTGCAAATGTGGGCTTTTAAATCAGAAAGTTGAGAGAGATGGAAAAACTGCCCAAATGGTCAATAACTACAATTTCTGGGCCAGAACCACTCCTTATCTGGTAGATAGGTTAACTAGTGCTTACCACTCCCACTGATAAGCTAAAAGGCTTCCCTCCAACACAGAAAGCTTGGTGGGGGGGGGGGCTCAGAAGCTTACATACAGTCCTTGATACAGCAAATCTGAATCTGGACTACACTAGTTACAGGAAAGGTAGGAAACAGGTTTAGATTTTTTTTATATATACAGAAAAGTAGCTAAAACAGCAGCAAAAACAATTCAAATGCATTGTAAGCTAGCACACTTGAGTATGTAGCAATGTTAGACCAAACAGTTTAAAAAATGCAATTCACTTAAAATGACTAAAAACAAGTGCAGAAGGAGTCTATTTGGTAGAATGAGGTAAAGAGATGGGACTGGGGGGAGTGTCCCAGATCAAATCTACAGTGGGGGCAGGCAACTGCAAAAGCCTCCATATTTAAACAAGACAGGAATAGGGAGGTTGTGTAGGGGAAAAACAACACCGTCATCAGAGATCTGAAAAACTGTACAGTGAAGCAAAAATAACAATGCACAACTATGAAGTCAGCCAGCAATGATATAAAATTAGTCAAGCAACAATTAACAGTACACAACTCTGAAGTGCCAGAAAAATATACTTAGCTCTGTATATCTCCAGATAGTTTGAAGAGCACTCTGTCAGGACACAGGAAGGTTCCATAGGTTCATAGGTTCATAGGTTCATACTAGGCATCTGCCATAGGGCATTTATAAGCCTAGCCAGAGTGTGTGTGGCTTTCACCACCCCTTAGGATGAGAATACTATACCCATTAGTTTGCTGTGCCTCTGTCCAGCAGTGACACAGAGATGATTCCCGGGGTAAACCTACGATCTCCCATCTACTCGTCAAGATTTCTCTTGAACAGAGTCAGTGAGGGGCTCTGCCTCACATGAACTGGGATTCTGTTCCATAGTGTAGGGAGTCTCTGGGTGATGAATCTGTCCCTCCAGCACATCCTATTTATATCCGTGTTGAGGTTTAAGTCTCTTGCTCTCGTGGCTCTGGTGGATTTGGATTTTTTGAGGTGGAGCATGTCCATTAATTCCAGGTTGGACATGGCCTTGTATGTCAGGCACAGATCACCTCTGAGCAGACGGTATGCGACTGAATAGAGCTGGAGTTTCTTCAGTCGGGCATCGTATGACATATGTTTGAGCCCCTTTATCCTTTTGGTGAGGAACTTTTGGGGTCTTTCCAACTGCTGCAGGTGTCGGGTAAGGTACATTCTGAATGGGGCGTTGTACTCAATCATTGGTCTGATAAGTGAAGAGTACAGGGGTACAATGACCTCTCCTGATCTGGATGTGAATCCCTTCATGATCAGGTGGGCAATGTAGAAAGTCTTCCTAACCACTTTGGCAATGTGAGTGTCAAAAGAGAGGTCACTGTCAACTTGGGTCCCCAGGTCCCTGATAACTTCTTCCGTGTTTAATGGATTACCACCTATGTGGTAATTAGGGGTTACCTTGTTTTTCCCAAAGGGTATGACTATACATTTTTTGGCATTTAGCTTAAGGCCATGGCTCTGGCACCAGTTATCCATTTCTATGAGACCTCTCTGGAGGATGTCTGTGTCTGATGGAGTGTCAATTATGGTGCCCAGTTTGCAGTCATCTGCAAATTTTGTCAGCCACAATCCTCCTATGTTTGCCTGCACTTCAGAAAAATAAATGCCGAACAAGAGGGGGTCCAGGACTGAGCCCTGTGGGACACCACTCGTGACCGGCTTAGAGTCTGACATGGCACCAGCAACTCTAACCCTGTGTGTTCTGTCCTTGAGCCAGTTTGCAACCCATCTTGTGACATATGGGTTTACATCTAAGCTGGTGAGCTTTTCTATGATGCCCGAGTGGGGTATTGTGTCGAACGCTTTTGCTAGGTCAAGGTAGGCTGTGTGAACTGCCTTACCCTCATCAATGGCCTTAGTGACTGTTTTGAAAAAGTCGACCAAGTTCAAGAGGCAGGATCTGCCCCTGACAAAGCCAAATTGGGTAGGATCCAGTGTCTGTAGGTCCCCAATGTCTTTATTTATGAGTTCCATTATGATCCTCTCCATAGCTTTGCAGACAAGGCTCGTCAAGCTTATGGGGTGGTAATTTCCAGGGTCCATAGAAGCACCGCCTTTGTGGAGTGGGACCACAGTTGCTGTACGCCATTCTTTGGGTACGTATCCTGTAGTAAGGCTAAGATTAAACAGCAGCCTTATGTGTGGGTTTAGTTCCTCATTGAGTTCGTGTAGCACACAGCCGGGGACACCGTCCGGTCCCATTGATGCTGTGTTTTTTGCTTTAGAGAGAGCAGCTCTCACCTGGGCATCTGAGATGTTTGGGAGGCTAGATATTTCTCCTTTTGGGAGGGAGGGAGGGGAGAAATTTGCACTGAACCTGTCTGCCAGTATGTTGACAATGTCTGTGGGTTCAGTGATTTTTTTATCATTTTGGACTAATTCTGAGCATATCTGGGAGTTTCCACCCAGGTTTCTAACATAGCTAAAGAAGGCCTTATGATTGTCTTTTGTGTCATTAACGATTTTTCTCTCAAAGTTGGCCTTGGATGATTTTATGAGTGATCGTAGTTTTTTGCTAGTATTGATCAGAGATGCCTTCCCTTTTAGGGATTTTGCTCTGTCATGTAGTAGCTTTCTCCTCTTGTTGTAGAGTTTGTTTATGGCTGGGGTCCACCAGACCGGGCGCCTGCCTTTGGTGGAAAGGGTCTTGATTTTATTAGGGATTGCTTGATCCATACATTCCTGGAGGTGCTCGTAGAAGGCATTTGTAAGGGTTTCAGCAGCGTGGGTTGTGGTTTCCACTGGCTCGGGGCCTTGAAGGATACCACTCCAGTCTTAAGAAGTGTGAAGTTTGCTTTTGAGAAGTTCTTCACTGTGGTCTTTTGCGGGGTGGGGCGGGATGTGGATCTCCAATGAGATTAATTTATGGTCTGATCTCACCAATGAGGGATATACTTCGGTGTGGAGCATTTTGTCCCCATGTTTGTGATGATCAGGTCTAGTATATTTTCTCCTCTTGTGGGAATGGTGACTAGTTGTTCCATAGCATTTGAGTTTATGAACTCCAGGAACCTTTGGGCTAGGGTGTTGGGTCTTGAGTAATGTTCCCAGTCTATGTTTGGGTAGTTGAAGTCACCCAATATGATGGTGTTTGGAGAGACATTCATACTCTCCAGTGTCTTCAGGAAGGCTGTGTGGGTTTCCTGAGTTTGAGAAGGTGGTCTGTAGCATGCTACAAACTGTAGGGCAGTTTTACATATGGTTAATTGCACCTGGATGGTCTCCGATGCTTCATCCGTTGCCACTAACCTGGAGGTGTGGGTATCCTTTATGAATATGGATACTCCCCCTCCTTTTGTGGTTCGGTCCGGATTTTGGGGCCAGAACGCATGATATGAGGTATAACCTGATAGTGCTGGGGTGCTCTCAGGAGCCTTGAACCAGGTTTCAGTCACAGCACAGACATCAATGTTCTCCATACTGAGGAGGGCTTGAGGTGCATCTTGAGGTTTAGACTTCTGGCATTGAGCAGTATTACCCTTAGTTTTTCTCCATTTTTGTTTTCTAGGGCGGTAGGTTTATCATTTGAGCCTTGCCTAAAAAAGGCACTATGGGGGTGGCAAGAGCCTTTGCCAATATCCGGAAGCCCAGGGGTGACATGTGCAAGCCGTCCCTTGCGAAGCAGCGTGGCTTGTCAAGCATGTCATCCCAGGCAGACAGACATTGGATCCCCTTAGAATGACACCAGTAATTAAGCCAATTATTAAAGCTGTTCATTTTGTCTCTGTATTGTGGCATCATTCTTGGTGAGGGTAGGATACTGCTCAGGGTCAGGGCCATACCGGCCTGGGCTACATAATCTGAGAGCTCCTCTATGTCTCTTTTCATGTAGTCCAGGGAGGTACGTCTCAGGTCGTTCACACCGGCATGGACAATGACTGAGTCATACTTGTACTTGCTGTGGAGTGACCTGAGTGCTTGTGTTATGTGGCGGATTCTAGCACCTGACAGGCAGCTTACTGTGATCTTTTCCTTGTTCAGTCTGGTGAGTGGGACGTCAGTGTGTCTGACTATGGAGTTACCTATTAACAAGTGTGTCTGGCATTGTGTTTGGCCTTAAGGGCTGTGACTGTTTAGCACACTGACTTTGAGAACTATGTGTTGCATGTCTTATGTCTTGAGGTGGCAGTTGCTTGGGTGTCTGCTTTGGAGGCCTCTGTAGTTTTGGTAGATTTTTGATCAGTGCCTTCGAGTATGTCTTTGTGTGTTTATGTGTTTGTTTTGCAGTTGTGATAGTTCTATGTGAAACTGGGTTTGTGGTGTGCGTGGTTTCCTTCTCCTCCTGTCTGGTCTTGCCAGTCCTGAGTTGAGAGAGCTCAGCCTCCAGTTTGGCTATATAGTTGCATCGCTCACATGTATTTGTGTTTTGTGGGAGAAGGAGTGGGTTGTGTACATGAGGCAATTGTAACATTGCCTCAAGATGCCCAGATTCACCAGCTGAACAGGAGAGGATGCTAGCAACTGACCCTTCGACATGCTAGAAAAAGTGAAAAAGTTTGCTGTGTAACTGAGTCAGAAGGGACCTATAGGGAAATGGGTACTCAAGGGGATTCTATGCTAATGTAGTACTTTGTTTAGTATATAAGTACTTTACCTATATAAAAATGCTTTAGGAGCAAGTGCTGAGCTTTTGAGATAGAGAATAGACTGTTTAGATTGCGTGTAGAGAAGTTCTAAGGGAAAAATTGAAGAGCAGACTTTACGGAGCCAGAAATAGTTTAACCTTGTTTAACCGGCGCTGCCTGATGGTGCTCTATGGGCAACTCCGCGCTAAATCACGCAAACGCGCGCTAAAATGGGCTTTATAGCAGGGGGTTGAAAAGAGCTAGGAATTGACTCAAAATGGCCAATAGACTACAAGCTTCTGGCTGGAACCACTGCTCTAGGGACAAATAGGCTGCTCAGTGCTCCCCACTCCCACTGGTGAACAAAGAAGCTTCCCTTTATCCAAATAAGGATATGGAATAGCACAGGAACCAAGCCAAAGCCCAGAGATCAGCAAACTGTGAAGACTGGACTATTCTAGTTCAGTAAGGCGGGAAAACAAGATTATTTTTTTTTTTTGCAGAAAACAGGAAAAACAGACAGTAAATGCTATAAATGCTTTTAAATGGCTAGCACACTTGAGTGTCTTAGCCTACAGGTAAAATTAAGCAACAAATAACTTTTTTAAAAGTGCAAATCAGTTAATCAACACAAAAACAGTTTAAATAGAATGCAGAGCTGTATAAACAGATGAAAATGCAGTCGCTAAGCAGTAAATAATCAAAAAGCCAGAAAAAAATACTTAAATCAGGAAAAAGTCACTCTTTTGCTCTCTGCTGCTTGTAGAACTCTGCAGGACACCACAAGGAGCTGTGCTGAGTTGAATACAAGCGAAAAAGAGCGCTAAAGCGGGCTTTATTACAGGGGGCTGAAAAGAGCTAGGAATTGACCCAAAATGGCCAATAGACTACAAGTTTCTGGCTGGAACCACTCCTCTAGGGATAAATAGGCCGCTCAGTGCTCCCCACTCCCACTGGTAAACAAAGACGCTTCCCTTTATCCAAATAAGGATATGGAATAGCACAGGAACCAAGCCAAAGCCCAGAGATCAGCAAACTCTGAAGACTGGACTATTCTAGTTCAGTAAGGCGGGAAAACAAGATTATTTTTTTTTTTTTTTTTGCAGAAAACAGAGGAAAAACAGACAGTAAATGCTATAAATGCTTTTAAACGGCTAGCGCACTTGAGTGTGTTAGCCTACATGTAAAATTAAGCAACAAATAACTTTTTAAAAGTGCAAAACAGTTAATCAACACAAAAACAGTTTAAATAGAATGCAGAGCTGTATAAACAGGTGAAAATGCAGTCGCTAAGCAGTAAATAATCAAAAAGCCAGAAAAAAATACTTAAATCAGGAAAAAGTCACTCTTTTGCTCTCTGCTGCTTGTAGAACTCTGCAGGACACCACGAGGAGCTGTGCTGAGTTGAATACAAGCAAAAAAGCGCGCTAAAGCGGGCTTTATTACAGGGGGCTGAAAAGAGCTAGGAATTGACCCAAAATGGCAAATAGACTACAAGTTTCTGGCTGGAACCACTCCTCTAGGGACAAATAGGCTGCTCAGTGCTCCCCATTCCCACTGGTGAACAAAGACGCTTCCCTTTATCCAAATAAGGATATGGAATAGCACAGGAACCAAGCCAAAGCCCAGAGATCAGCAAACTCTGAAGACTGGACTATTCTAGTTCAGTAAGGCGGGAAAACAAGATTTTTTTTTTTTTTGTTTGTTTTTTTCATTTTTGCAGAAAACAGAGGAAAAACAGACAGTAAATGCTATAAATGCTTTTAAGCGGCTAGCGCACTTGAGTGTGTTAGCCTACAGTAAAAATTAAGCAACAAATAACTTTTTAAAAGTGCTAAACAGTTAATCAACACAAAAACAGTTTAAATAGAATGCAGAGCTGTATAAACAGGCTAAAATGCAGTCGCTAAGCAGTAAATAATCAAAAAGCCAGAAAAAATACTTAAATCAGTTATAGCAAATACAGTTATAACATACTGTATATTTCCAAAATGTTTGAGAAGGACAGTCAGAACACAAGAAGGTTCAAGCAATGATAAGCTTCTGATATGATATGTATCTATGTGTATTGACCTTGACTTTGTGTACCTTCCATTTATGCCACTGGCAGGCATATATACACATCTACACCTGCGTGGTATTTGACATAGCATATATGTGTAATATACACACATTCCATTACACAATTCTTTTAGTTGTGTACACCTACTTGTGTATGGAGCAGCATTTGCTTCCCTTCCACAGTACTTCTGTTTGGCACTGTGCTTGGTTATTCGCCTTTCATATGCATGGTTGTAGGTTTGGTTCTGTCCTTTGGAGTTATCTACCATTGTTAGATCTCCATTTGTTCATCTGTGATGTTGCTTGGATTACATGTGCACTGCTGATGGACTACTTGTATATTTATCCAGTGGGTACTGTGATCTTAATTTATTACCCTGGAACACATATCAACCATTGTTTATACACATCCATGTATTACTGTCACAGTTTGTGACATGTTGTAATGTGATAGTGCATAGGTAGATATGTTTTATCTGCATTTCACCATGGCTGGTAAGCATCCCCACCCTGTTTTTCAACTTTCTATTGCCCATATTGTAAAATGTGCTGTCTGTGTAACTTACTTATTTTTTGTTTACAATCTCTGTCTGTTTTGTGTTGTGTTATTTGTTCTTTGGGTATACCTGCTGTGATTACCTTCATCTACTCCCTCCCTATGTTTACCTTTCCTTCTATTCTTACAAAAAAAAAAAAAAACATTGCCCATGCCCCTCTAACTTTCCCTCAAATTTTCCATTTCCAGCATCCCTCTTGTGAGTCCCTCTTCTTCACCCATACCCCACATCTTCTTTTCTATCTCCCACTTTCCTTGGGTGTGTGCATTACTTGTGTTCCCCACTCCAGTCCCAATCCCATTGTCAGAAATTGTTAGCTATGGTGATGTGGCCATGATTGCCCATTACCTTTAATTTTTTTACTAGAAAATTTATAGATTATGTTGGAATCATAAGAAAAAGCTGATATTTTTTAATGGTACATTTATTATTTAAATATATGTAGTTGCCATTGCACTTTACATTGTCACTGCAAAGAGTGAGGTAAATATATATATATATATATATATATATATATATATATATATATATATATATATATATATCTATATATATATATATATATATACACACACACACACATATATATATATATATATATATATATATATATACATACATATATATATATATATATATATATATATATATATATATATATATATATACATACATACATATATATATATATATATATATATTATTTTATTTTTATTTTTATTTATTTTACATTTGTTGACTGGGCTAGTCTAGCTGGATATATGTCCATTTTCAGTAGAGGCCCAGGGAGATAAGCTCCAAACAGTTCAAATAATGTTCACATCTATATATATATATATATATATATATATATATATATATATATATATATATATATATATTATAGAAAAAGCATAGGTGAAGCAACCCACAGCATGAATAATACAAAAAAGTTTGGTTTATTAAAATGTTAGCGCTTTCACGGCTATTACTGCCGCTTCATCAGACAATGATACCAAGAATTAAAACCACATTCTTTTTTTTAAATGAACTTCAACCAATAAAATTCAGCCATTAATTAATCAGTTTATCAACTCATCAGTTTAAAGCTATGGTGCTTTCTTATAGTTACATATGAGAATGCAAACTGATATTTCCAAAAAAACAGCGCTAACATAAATCAATTGAACTATAACTAACAAATACATATATATAAAAATATAGTACATACAAATATTTGCATAAAAACACTACATTCATCTGAACACTCTATTTTTAAGTACAGGCTTGATACAAATTTTATCATTCAGTCCTTTCCCTTTATTACCTCTCATCCTGATAATCCATTTCAATTCACTTGTTTCTACCCTGTTTTCTATGGTGTATAGCACTTTGGACTTTTCTACAATACATATATGGTTTCACTTCATAAACACGTACTGCTGAAATATCGAATTTCAGCAATTCATGTCCCTGAAGCCCAAACCTCTAAAAAATGAAAGTGCATAATTGCGAATAGGACTATGTCGAATTTGCGCTTATGCATTTTCACTATCATACGAACGTGTTCGATTGGGATGGTGTCTGCAGTTTCAGGTGAGTGATTGTTTTTGTAATTTGTACAAGTGGGTCAGGGTAGGGAGGTGGCAGTATAAGTGTGTTTGTGTTGGCTGTGTGTGATTTTTTTTTTTACTGTTTGTGCAATCTCGGAGTTAGTATATATAAGTGTGGGGGTGTGGGGGGTGCAGGGGGGCTTGCCCCCCATGCATATGTGTAGTGTAGGTGTGTGTCTGTGTCGTGTTGTGTTGTATTTCAAA